>NC_061106.1:15156979-15245176 GCF_015104395.2 Macrobrachium nipponense
GCACTTCACGCAGTGCACTGTAGGCATACTTAAGCTTCTTTGAGGCATCCCTTCGGCGTCTAGCTGAACCCCCTTTCATTTCTTTTACTGTACCTCCGTTCAAATTCTCTTTTTTTTCCATCTTACTCTCCACCCTCTCTTAACAATTGTTTTATAGTGCAAGAGTGAGACTTTTTCCTGCTACACCTTTCTAGTCTCCTCTACTCTCAGTTTCCCTTTTCAGCGCTGAATGACCGCGCAGGTCCCAGCGCTCGGCCTTTGGCCTAAATTGTAATTACATTCCAGTCCCAGTTATTTTAAGTATGCTTTCCTTCGCTTTGTAAGTTTTTTCCAAAATGCGTTTCCTACAGATTAGCCATATTTGGAGGATAATATATAAGAAAAGCGAAAATATTCATCTTTCTTCAAGAATGTCCAATATTACAGAAGGTTTGAAAAGTCAACTGTCATTTGCCTCTACTTGACACCGATAAGGAATATAAGAATGATGCCAAAGGCCAAGCGCTGGGACCCATGAGGTCATTCAGCGCTGAAAGGAAAACTGTGAGTAAGGGAGTTTCGAAAGGTGTTATGTAACAGAAGGAAAACCTTGCCGTTGTCAGGAGAGGGCGGAAAGTAAGACGGAAAAACCTTGCCGTTGTCAGGAGAGGGTGGAAAGTAAGATGGGGGGAAAGAGAATATGAACGGGGGCACAGTAAAAGGAATGAAAGTGGTTGCAGCTAGGGGCCGAAAGGTCGCTGCAAAGAACCTTCAGTAATGCCTATTAGTTGACGGCACTAAATCCCTACGGGCAAAGGACACCGATGAGGACTTGCCCTTCGCTTGTTGTTCAGTACTGACATACTCTAGGACCTAGATTCAAATTGTTCACCGTATTTCCTATACTTTTTTCTTTCAGGCGGACATATTAATAGAAAGAAGGGCGGATCTTGATTGGTTGTCGGAGTGGGTCCATGGGAACCTGAGTAACCCTCTTCACCAAATTGCGAAGCGTCTGGGAGCATTTACGCCATATGAACCTTACCACCTCAAAAGTGAGTCTTCCCCGTCACTGTTCAATTCGTTAGTTGTGCTTCAGGTGATTACAGACGTTTCAAAGGTTTTATAAATATATATATATATATATATATATATATATATATATATATATATATATATATTATATACTATGTGTGTGTGTATATATAACTGAATCACGAAAGTTTGCAACGTGATCAATGCATAAATAAAAAGTATAAGCCACGGAGGAAAGTGAAACATTGGAGTGGCTGCCGGATCTTTCGACTCACGTCCTTTACTTAGCAGTAAAGTAAAGGACGTGAGTCAAAAGATCGTTGCAGATACTCTGTGTTTTTCACTTTCCTTCGTGGCTTGTACCTTCATTTATGTATAATATATATATATATATATATATATATATATATATATATTATATATATGTGTGTGTGTGTGTGTGTGTGTGTGTGTGTGTGTGTGTGATGTAATAAAACCAAATTCATGTAGTACTCATTTCATATTCATTTGAACAAGATCATATATTTAGTCAGATATGCAAATTCATATACTGTACATTTATTTATTGTTTTTTTTTTTTTTATCTTGTGTCTTGAGACGGAAAAACCTTAGACTATTACGAAGCTATAACATCAGATCTGTTATCAGTCAGCCTTCCATTGGTGGAGGTTTTCAACTTAGATTCGTATTTTTCAAATGTTGAATGTATTTCTGGAAGAGAGAGCGAGAGAGAGAGAGAGAGAGAGAGAGAAGAGAGAGAGATCGTACATACACCATCAAAAGCAACGCTAAAAAAAAATTTTGAATGAAAAAATATCGTACAGTATCACAGTGACTCAGAGAAATATCTTGCCTTGGCAATTGCTTTCCTCTTCTTCTTTCTCAGTCACCACAGAATCCAGACTGGCGACCAACGACGGCCAACGAATCAACGCCTCGGCTTTTGATTTAGTGGATCTTGTCCTGGAAGGCAGCGAAGACGAGCCCAACAGGAACGTCCAGGAGTATCTTAACAGGAGCATCGGAGAGTATTGCGCTGACCAGTGAGTCTATCGACAGTGATCGTTTTATTGTGTGTCGTAAATCTTCCTTTCCTCCTTTACATCTTGAATTTATATATATATATTATATATAATATATATTTAAATTACATATATAATATAGATATTATATATTATATATATATATATATCATTTAGGTAGACCAAATGAATACATAAAGATATAGAATGTCATCTTCACTGTAACCTAACAATGTTCTGGAGAGCTTAAGAGAGCCATAAAAAACAATGTTTACATAATAAAACTTTTACATCTATATATATATATCTTGACCAATACTTCAGTCATGCTGACTGTTCATTCTCATGTAAACAAAATTGTATTGCCGATCAAAATGTGTGATTTTAGTTGTGTAAATATGTTTATTTAAGGTCAACATAAGTATGTTCTTTTTTTTCTCTCTCTCACTCTCTCTCTCAAGGTTCCACGACAAATTCGAAAAGCATTTTCCTACGACCGCAGGCCTCAACGTTTCTCTGAGTGAGGCGTGGCTTCACTTCCTGGAGTCGGTGAGAATTAGCATGCGTGCACAATCGTGCATTCCCTTAAATAGCTTCTTCCATCTCTGACCTAACCCTCCCTTCTATCGACGCCCCGGATTCCATTGTTTTCTCATTTTTAATGACTAATTTAAGCTGTAAGCAAATTATTCTTTATGAATTAAAAGAACGGTTATCGCGGCATGATAAAAGATCTCTCTCTCTCTCATCTCTCTTCTCTCTCTCATCGTCTCTCTCTCTCCCTCCTCTCTCTTCTCTCATCTCTCCTCTCTGAGGGTTAAGGAAAAGGGAATCACAAAAATGAGGAAAATCATTACTACTATTAACAATACTGAAGTATCGTATTAGATAACCTTATAATGTCTGCATTTATATTGACGCTGTCAAACCTAGTGCACTGGAGATTACGTATTGTTCAGATAAACGTTTTCTTCCTCAATTTCTTGCTGTACTAGATATTTGGAACAATTTTCGTTCAGTTACTATAACACTGTAACATGTCCCTTGGCTAAGGCAAGGTGCTAAAAACAATATTATCCAAACAGATAATGATCAGACAATATTTAACTTCAGATGATCAGTTACGATTGGGGATTCGACAGTTGGAAGGACATTTCCATGGGTTCTTTGATGCAGTACGAACTATACGGCGACGAGTACTATCAGTGGAAAAACGGATACGACACTTTCATCGATTACCTCAGGGTATTTTACTGAACGATTCTATTTTTATGCTCCTTGTGCTTCGCTGAAGCTGTGGGTTAGCAAGAGGCCCAACCAAGTTGTATAGTCTTGTAGAGCTCAGTTGCTTTGTTGACGTCTTAAGACTCCCATACACTGAACGATTGTCTGTATCGTTCGCAAAAACACTATGTATGGGCTTGTCTAAATGCAAAGGTTGTCCGGAGCTTCGTGTATGAACGATCTCAGCGGAAATCTGTCACGGCCAGGTTGCTGGCTTGCGACTTAAGTCTGTCATACACAGATCGTTCAATGTGTGGGTTTGTCTGCCGTTATAACGCTATCGCACGCATCTCTTCAAGAGATGATGCCATGTCTTCTCGAGACAAAATCTTTGTTCAAACTGAAATCGGTACAGAGATCGTTCATACTGTTTGAATAGTGTGTGTGTGTGTGTGTGTGTGTGCGGGTCGATAACGACAATCGTTCAGTGTATAGGGGTCTTTAGGACCTTGGTTATATTAATAACTTTGGTAGTTTCTTATCAAAATCTGCGAGTTATTCACCTTTAGGATTCCGATGTCGTAGGTACGTCATAACTTTTCCTATATATTCAGATGTCCTTTGGCTTCTGCTGGAGGGGTGACCCCTCACTCAAACCTGGGTCACCGGTTAAACTTAGAACAGTGGCCTCCGGGTCCCATAGGGAGCGCCAGAAGAGGGCCTCTCTGCAAAATTGAGGACACTAGGCTCCCTCCGTAATCCCCAGAGGAGTAATAGGGACCCTGAGGAAGCCTTTGGTTCCCTAGTCCGACAAAGGGGCAAGTTTTGATTTCTTGCAGTGGGGCATTCTCAATATATATCTTCCCTGTTTTAGCTTGGAACCCTTAATATATATATCTTCCCTGTTTTAGCTTGGAAACCCTTAAACTATATAATATCTTCCCTGTTTTAGCTTGGAACCCAAGGACGCAGGTTGGACAAGAAGTCCCCCTTCTTCGGGGCCTCAGGCAAAAACCAGAGCAATGAAGTATTTCTACGTCATCAGAAGTTGAAAAGGGGTGATATAATACAGATAAATAGTGTAGCCACTGAGAATAGCTAACCAAAGCTTAATATTTTTCAGACATCTATCCCCGACGACCTTATTCAAACCTCATCTCCGGTCAGCAAGATTTTCTGGGACGAAGAGGATGAAAACAGCAGCAGTCGCGTGCTCATCGTTGCTGAGGAACCTCGGTCCACTTCGTAATGCTTGCTAGGAACGTCATTTGTCACGACTTCGATCGGTCATCTGCAGGAGAGGCATCAGACGCTGTTTCAGCCTCCTCTTCCAGCCTCTTATACGAAGAACTTCGAAGTAGGAAACCATTACGCCTTTGTTTGTCAAGAAATTCTTTCACGTTTACTTGACGGGAAAACTACTATTTCATTTATATATCCTCCTGAATGGCTATTCTTCTATATATTCATAAATCATCTTAACAGGAGAAAATTCATATTTCAGCTTTGTTTTAAAGATAACGAGCAAAATTAATTTCAACAGCCTGCAAAAAAAATTCACTTAATAGGATTCTTAAGATAGAAAAGTTATTGTCACGATTTGAAAAAATCATGACGAATACTTACTAACAGTAATAATAATAAAAGAGTCCTACTTTAATGATAAAGAAATTTGGAGAAATAGACTCCTCCTTACTCATTTGTAAAGAATCTTAACATAAGAAACTCAAGTATTTGTCTTTACAAATAAATTCGATTACTTTGCGAATAAAATCTTCAAATACGTTCTCCCAAGTATTGGTTTTCGAGTATTTTATTTGAATAGAGCTTCTTGATTTTTAAAGAAAGGAAGCTTACGAAAAAATTACTTCTGGCTTGTATTCCTTGAAATCTTTTTTAGGGGGGGGGGGGAAGACGCAGGAAACAGATCATTTAAATTATATTAGTCCATTTGTCTTTTTTGTAACTTTCATTGAGTTATTCAGCTAATTAGGTGATTCGGTTCTATAGTACTATAGGCTGAAGTGTCTTAATTCTATTAGCTAACGCGTCGAAAACCATGTGATCAAATAATATGAAAGTCTCATAAACTGTAACTACAATCGCGTCTTTTATTTTAAACAATTTTTGTTGAAAACCTCGCAATGTTTAGTTTAGTGCCGCCGGAAGTGAATGAGAAGTAAACAAGAATGTTAGTTGTCATCTAAACGCAGAACACACCCTTACACGTTTGAGGTCAGAGGGTTTGTAACAAACACTGCGCTGCTGCAGGTGTTTTCAATCAGCTTAAGTGATGTGCGTCATCTTGCATTTCGTTGTTTACAACTACAGCAATATTGTAACATATTTTCAACCACTGCTTTTAGCTATAATTATTCTGCTGCATACGATTATGAACTTTGAATTTGCTGCCCATGCACCGTACACCTATTTCCCCCTTCAAAGGGATGGCGCCAGACCAGCAGGGTTCAAAATGAGGCAGCTAGACCCATTCCCCTTTTCACTAGCCCAGCCGTCAAATATATTAGAACTAGAAGAGATTCAGGAAACACAGAGGACTTCAGGGAATTCCAAATTCTGCAATTTAATTGCATGACTCACTGATCTCACTAGCTGGCTCTAAAGAGTTGATGATCACACGCAGCCAGATACCGAAGCCTGAAATATTTAGCAAGCGTGAAGTTGCGACGGCGTATAACCAAGAAGCAAAAGTTAAGTCTCAGATTAGCTGGGAATCCTCTAATTTAACTCTGACGCGAAAAGTGGCGAGTAGAAAAAACATTCTTTGGTCTGAGAACACTACCGCACACGAAACCGGTTAACACACGCACGGTCTATATAGGTACCTAGACCGTGAACGTTCACACGTATATCGCCAAGATGTATGCAGAGGGGTTCACTTTCCAAGTTCTCAAACATTATTTTCTGGGGGTGAATCCAGAATTAATATTAACTATATAAATAGTAAGGAAATTCGGGCTAAATGTACTGAAACGAGCTTAATTTTACATAATCTATTCGGAACCAAAACCCAGGCTCGTAATAAGAGCAATACCCGAGATTTCGCGAAATTTAGGAGCTACCAAAGGAAAGTTATTTTGGAATAGCAGAATCTTGTGCGTGGGAATAGCTAGAAAAGGAGCTCTTAAGAGAGCTCACCAATGTAGAAAGGGCAAATAGTGGAAGTCAGAATAGATACCCGAGGCGCTCAACTTGATAAGGAAAGGAAAAACATATCACTGTCAACTGCAATGAAATTAGACCGGTCAAATAAAAAAAAAACTTCAGATAAATTCACAGGGACGAGTGGTGACATAAACTGACAATTTAGCTAAAAGATTTTTAAGAACGCCACGAAAAGCCGTGGAAATGTCGAAAGCAATATGTTAAGGTTCCTCAGTAACCTAAGAATACGTGAGAAAATGACAGGTAAGACTAGAAGGAGATCATTATAGTTCATTTAATGCTCACACTATTGTTTATGGTATTCGTATTCGTATTTTTAAAGTTTCGGGTACGTATTTATTATGCATTCTGTAGTTTATCATTTACATTGGTTGTTATTTCTCTTTTGCGATTTTCATCTGGCTACAGGGTATCTACTTGGCCGTGGCCGATAAGATTATGATTGGATGGCCTGAGCCTTGGTGGGGAAGTCAGGATCCGTTGTTCTTCTTCGTCTTATGGACCAACCAGACGCTTTCCAAGGAAATGGTAAGGCTTTGTTTGGCACAGTTAGTCAATATCTGAAAATATCAAGTTCTTTCTCTTGCACACAAACACACATAACGTCACATTTAATAAGTACCAGTTTTTTTTCTGTTTTCATTCCCATGATCCATAAAGTACATGCTCATTCATACATCTCTGTGTAATTTTCTCAATATATTTATATATAGCAGAAGGGCCGTGGTAGCTCCTTTGCCTTCCCTGGACTTCACAGTATGTGGGTCCCGAGTTCGAGCTCCGTTCAAGGCCTAATACATTCCAGGTGCAAAAGAACCTCATTGTCCTCGTGAGCTAGTGCTGAAGATTTTAGGGAGCCCATAGGTCTATTACCTGTGATTCGTCAGCAGCCGACGCTTAAGTTTTCCCTGGTTCTAGCTTGGGTGGAGAGGAGGTTTGGGAATTGATATGTGTATATGTTCAGTCTCAAGAACATAAACGACGGCGCAATGACCTTTCCCACGTCTCTGCAACTAAAGAGGGACCTCTAAATGGGTGTTAGTTTGTCCATAGACTCTTTATAACCATTGCACAGTTGTGCTGACATCTAAAAGTCTTGCTATGAACAGTTTAATTTGTTCTTTGTGTGCGTGTGTGTATGCTCGGCTTTTGGACTTAAGCGAACTATATCAATTTACCTTTCTAACTATCAAAATTACTATTGTTGCTTCAGAATGTTTGCAGGTTTCCTCAACTTGACTTCGTCTTATGATTCCTGTTATGGAGGAGTAATTTTAGTTTATATTTGACAACATCTACAAAGGTTGTGTGAGAGAGAGAGAGAGAGATTGGTGGAAGAATGATGGAGTGGTTGATGGCGGTCGGAAGCATGTCTGTTGTGGCGCTCTGTAGGTAGTCAATGAAGTCTGTACGTGAGTTTGTAAACAGTGAGGCGTCTGGTCAAGTCAGTGTTGGTTTTGGCAGCAGTTTTCCTTTGGTGTTTCGTTGTTTGGGTGTGATTTGATAGATTTTGGGGTTGTGAAGTTGTTGTGCGTGTGTCTGTCTGGTTGTGGTGAGGTTAAGAGGTTTGTGGTGCATTTTCGTGTCTGTTAGTGGTGGTTGGGGCAGGGTTGGTTTTGGCGGTTGTTGTACTGCTGTAAGTCGTGTGGTTGTCGTGTTTTTTCAGGCGGTTGGTGTTCATCTGCATTTAGTCGTTGGGTTATTGAGTTTTTGTGGGGTTGTGGGTCCCGGGTGGTTGATTTGTGTTTGGTTGTCGGCGGTGGTTGTGTGTTGGCTAGCCTATAGCCTATATCCAGTGGACGACAGCACAGCCTAGTCCTAGGTATCAGAAGCCAGCGTGAGTACCTGTTTGTGTTTTTTGTTCTGTAGTAGGTATTGGGGCAGTTGTCCTGCTGTGTTTTTTAGTGTTAAGTGGAAAGTGTGATTGAGGGTGGGTTTTGATAGCCAGACAGGTTAAGTTTATGTGGGGAGGTTACTTGTTTTTTGTGATCCCGCCACATTATTTTTTTGGCGCCCGAACAGGGACTGTTGATGTGGCAGCTGCAGGACAATTGGTCTAGGCTAGTGTGTATGAGTGGTGAGAAAGTTTGAGATGGAAGGATTGAGTGAGGTGGAGAGGCTGAAGGAGGAGTTGAGGTTGGAGAGGGAGTAGAGGACAATTAGAAGTGGATCATGAGAGGTTAAGGGTAGAGTGTGAGGAGCTGAAGAGCGAGTTAGAGGAAATGAGAGGAATGCTAAGGAGTGCAAAAATGGAAATGAAAGAAGAAGTTGAAAGGAGCAGAAGAGAGAATGGTTGAGAAAATGGATGAAAAATTCTTAGGGATGATGAATGCAGTGCAGGAGATGATGAAGGGGTTCATGGGAGAGGGAGCTTGTAGGGGGGTAGGCCTACTAGGTCTTGTGATAGGTCAGAAGTGGTAAAGACCAGTGGAAGAGCGAGGGATGAAACTACGAGTGACGAAGGTGACTTGTTTGTGATAGGTAAAGGAAAGAAGGGAAAGAGACAGGATAAGGATAAACTTGAGGACAAGAATAAGAAGGGGGGTGCTGAAAAGAAGACGATTAAGGGAAAGAAGGTTAGGAAGGATGACGGACAGGATGAGACTAGGACTGAATACATTGGGAAAGGGCTGAGAGTGATTTGGATAGCGGTGAGTGGAAACAGGTGGGTAGAAAGAAGGGTAATAAGAGCGTAATGAGGAGCATGGATGTTAGTATGGAAGTTGATTCCCTATATTCGGACGAGGTTAAGAGGGATCAGAATGGTAGTAGCGAAAGTGAGAGTGAGCGGGAAGTACGAAAGGCTGTATAATATGAGAGAGATACCTAATGAATTTGGCACAATACCGAGTGGAATATGGTAGTAGGGACATAGGGGATTTTTTTAAGGAATATGAGAGGTATTGTGAGGCAAAGTATGGGGATAATAAGAGAGTCTGGGCAAGAGAGTTGGCTGGCTTTTTGACGGGATTTTTGTTGAACATGTATGGGGTAATGATGAGTGTAGGGAATGTGCCGTATGAGAGTGTGAAAGCCAGGATTGTGGAACAGGCGAAGAGGATAAGGAGTAGTGTTAGATATAGGAGAAAACATGGTTTTGATGAGGCTAGAATGAATGTTGGTGAGTCGTTGTCGATGTATGTGTGCAGGTTGGAAACATTGGCCAGGAAAAAGTTTGGGGACGAAGGGATAAATGAGTGTAAAGAGTTAGTGATGGAAGTTGTTGGCGACTGTGCCTGAGAGTGTGTATGAGTTTGTAAATCTGAAACGTAAGGAGAAAATGCGATGGACGAATGAAAGGTTGTCGTGGAACGACATTTTGGAAATAGTAGAGGATTATGAGTTGGATAGGTGTATGAAAGAGAGTAGAAGTGTTAGTATTAGGACTGAAGTGGCTGATGTTATACCAGAGTTTAAGAGCTATAGGGAGGCAGTTTTGGAAGGGCCAAGGCGAATGGCAGAGCGAGTGGTTGATAGGAGCGTTAGAGCCAGTAACGTAAGTATGGTTAGCCCTAAGAGAGATCGGAGTGCAAGCGTTGGAAGATTAGGGTCGGTTAGTCGTGAACGAGAAGCAGCAATGTTACAGATGTGGAAAGCTAGGGCACCAGGAAGAATGAATGTCGGTGGGCGTTGGGAGCTTGCTTCGGGTGTGGGCAAACAGGGCATTGGTGAGCGAGTGAAGAAAGATAGGATGTTAAGTGTTACAGGTGTGGGCAAGTAGGGCATATAGCAAGTGGATGTCGAGGTACTCGTGTGACTGAGGTTTGCGGTAATTGCGGGAAGAATGGTCATTATGCTAGGATGTGTAAGGAACAGCGGGCAAAATGTATTGAATGTGGAATGGAAGGTCATTGTGCGAGTGTGTGTAGGCGAAAGAGGATGAG
Organism: Macrobrachium nipponense; assembly: GCF_015104395.2. Classification (NCBI taxonomy): domain Eukaryota; kingdom Metazoa; phylum Arthropoda; class Malacostraca; order Decapoda; family Palaemonidae; genus Macrobrachium; species Macrobrachium nipponense. The sequence goes on from NC_061106.1 coordinate 15,167,310, forward strand.
TCAGGTTGGGAGTTCGGGAAACTAGTACAAAGGGGATTCAGTTGGTGGGTCCTCTGGTGTGCGGTCAGTAAGAGTGATGCATGTGCGTGAAGGATTGTTGCATGAAAAAGGGTTTGGAGGAAGAGCTCATGAATGTATGAGTGTAAAAGTGAGATGCAAAGGGGTGTGGTTTTTGGTTGCTTTGATTGATACTGGGTGCAGTGTCAGTGTTCTTTTTAAGAATGGATGTGACAAGTTGCGGAGTGAGTGTGAAATTAGGAAATGTAAAGGGGAGGTTTACGAGGAATAGGAAATTTGGGTATGCCTGTGGTGGGAATGTTGCGTGAAAATGTGAAATCGAAGGGGTAGTGATGGAGGAAGGTGACTTTTATGTGATCGAGGGAATGAGTGATAAGTATGATATGTTGTTAGGATACAGGTTCTTGAAGAAGTGTGGGATGGTGGTCCATCCGAGCAGGAATATGATTGAGTTGCATAGGAAGGGAATGTACATGGAGAGTTGTACTTGGATGGGGATGGAGGAGTAAGCAGTAAAAATATGGAAGGGAGTGCCGTTGGTTGCGAAAGAGAGTGTAAAAGTGCCGCGAGAAGTTGGAGAAGTTGTTTGTAGTGTGAAAGTTGGCGTGGACCCGATAGTCTTGGGATTGTCAAAGGTGACAAGTGTGCATATGTGGTTGAGGGTGTGGATCGAACAAGTTGGTAAAGCGAGTGTGCATGTGTACGACGGATTTTGGATATGGAGAATCCTCGGGTTTTTGTGGCCTCATTGCCGAGTGTTAGGAAAAAGCGACGTGCGGGGTATACGTGAGGGTGATTGTGTGGGGTTGTTGTATACGTTGGTGGATGTGGACGACGAAAGATATGTTAGTGTGCGGCAGGTGATGACAGGTAGCATGAAAGAAAGTGATGAGTGGAAGTATGATGAGTTGAGAGAAAGAATTGGGGTGGATGAAAATGTTGGTGATGACGAGAGGGAGCGGTTGACAGGTAGGGGTTGATGCAGATGTTGTAGGGATAGGCGGGGTGCGTTGATCGGGTGATGAGGATTTCAGGGGATCTAAGCTCCCAGAGTTCAAGATATTTTGAATGACGATACCCCCATATATCAGCGTCCCCGACACTTTTCTGCGCCTATTGCCCGAGAGATTGAGGAACAGTGTGAGGAACTTGAGAGAGTGGGAGTGATCGAGAGGAGCGAGAGTGCTTGGAATAGTCCCATAGTCCCAGTACGCAAGAACAGATGGAAGTTTGAGGATGTGTGTGATTACAGGAAGGTGAATGAAGTGACTGTGAAGGAGCGATTCCCGATGAATGTGGTGTCTGATTGTGTGTATAAGATGCATGGGATGAGAGTGTTCACAAAATTGGATTTGTAAGGGGCTATTACCAGATGCCTCTTGAGGAAGGGAGCAGGCATGTTACGGCTTTTTCGAGTGGTAGCTGCCACTATCAATTCAAGAGGTTAAGTTTGGATTGGCTAATGCGCCTGCTGCCTTCCAGAGGGCGATGAATGTAGTTTTGGCTGGTTTTGATAGAAGGAAGGTGACTGTGTTTATAGATGATGTTTTTGATTGCAAGTGAAACTGTTGAGGAGAATGTGGAACTGCTTGAGAAGGTGTTAGAACGGTTGGAAGAGGTTGAGTGAAAGTGAAGTTGTAGAAGTGTACGTGGTTGGCTGGGGAAGTGGAATTTCTAGGTCATAAGGTGAGTGCGAGTGGTGTAAGGAAGAGTGAAAAGTTTGTGGAAAAAGTAAAGGAGTTTCCACGTCCCCCGGACCGTGCGGGAGTTAAAGGGTTTTTTGGGTTTGGGTTTGATTGAGTTCGGGGAGGAAGTTCGTTAGGGATTGTTCGGGTATAGGGAAGCCGTTGACTGAATGGACCGGGAAGAAAATTGTACTAAGCGAGGTGATGAGCGAATGGTGGGAGCATTTGAGAGATTGAAAGAGGAGGCTGCTAGGGGACGTCACCTTGGCTTTTCCGGACTACAGTGAGGATGCCAGTAAGCTTGAGTTGTATGCTGATGCTAGTAAGTTTAGTATGGGAGGATGCTTGGTGGCAGATGCAAGAGGTGAATGGGAGGGACATTGAGAGTGATTGCGTAGTGAGTAAAGCTTTTAATAAAGCAGAGCTTAAGTATTCGGTGGGTTGAGAAGGAGCTTGCGGCAATAAGGTGTTTGTGTGAAAGCGTTGAAAGTGTTTTTGTATGGGGTAAAATTTGTCATAAGGACAGATCATCGGCCGTTAGTTTATATGATCAAGAAGGAAGTGTGAATGCTAGGATTGCGAGGACATTGAGGATTTGAGTGAGTTGATTTTAGCTTAGAATATGTGCCGGGGAGTAAAAATGGTGATTGCTGATACGATTCTAGGATGCATGGTAAGGACAGTGGTGTTGTGAAAAGTGACTGGGATCCGAATAATGGGTACCTGAGGGGTTGGTTGTAAAAGAGAGGTTTGAAGGGAATGACAGAATGTGTGAATGTTTGTTTTCAGCATTGAAAAACTTGGAAGGTAAGGGTCTGGTTGAAGAGGTACCCGTAGTGTGAATGAGTTGCGAGTGAAGTTGATGAGTGATGTGCAGAAGGAAGTGGCATGCGGAGGAACAAGGTGGCAGGGAGAAGTGTTGTATGAATTGTTGTCAGCAGTAGCTGAGTTGTTTGAATAAAAAGTGTTGTTGTATTTTGGATGGGACAGACCGGTTGAATATCGAGGAAGGGTGAGTACTGGTAATGAACGTGGGGTTTTGATGATTCAGTGCGGGGAACGTGGTTGTAATTGGTTGGTTACAAAAAGGGACTGTGAAGGGGATCTGAGTCAGAATTGTGGAAATGGGGAGTTAGCTGAGGATGAATGTGATGAGGAGGATTGTGATGGTGGATAACCAGGTGGACGTGGTAGTGAATGTGTGTATGCATGGGACTCGAGGGAAAATGGTGACGTTTGTCCAAGTAAATGATAGTGAGTATTGTAGTTTGGTTGATACAGGGGCACAAGTTTCCTTGGTGAGTGGGTCAGTGGTGAGTGAACTTGAGAGATGTGATTGGGAATGAAAAGGCAGTCTACAAGTGTGCGAATCACTGGGTTAGGACAAGGAAGTTTTTTGTTTTAGTATGGGGAAGAGGTACGGTTAAAGGTTAGGTTGGGAGATCTTGAGGTAATGCATAACTTTATAGTTATAGGAGAAAATGATATGCCATCTTGTTTTTTATTAGGGATAGATTTTTTGAGGATCCACGATATAGACGTAGATGTAGGAAATGGAATTCTTAGAAAGGGGGGCAGGCAAGTAGCTAGGATTCAAGATGGTAATGTGTTTGTAGCAAACTTTGTGGGTATGATTGATATTTTGCTAGGAGTGAGAATGATCTGTTGAGTGAGGAAGAGATTTGAGGAAATGCAAAATAAGTGCCTGGATATAAGTGTGTTGCGACAATGATGTTTTGGGAGGAGTGCGTGTGGAAGACTGGCCATGTGAGTTGGATGTTATATAAGAGGGTTGCTAAACGTTTTGTGGTGTGCAAAAACATAGTGTACTTTTTGCATCAGGAAGGGGTGTATGACAAGGAAGTGTATGTGCCAGTGTTTTCTGTTGAGTCAGCTGTGAGTATGTGTTGTTGGTGCATGATCGGTTTGGGGCATATGGGAAAAAAATAAGTTGTGGGAATGCATGAGAGAGAGATTGTATGCTCCTGGGTTGAGTAAGATTTGTGTGGATGTGGCTGTCACGTGTGAAGACTGTCAGAGGGGAAAGTATCAGAGTATCAGAGTGTGCATGCAAGTCCACCTGTGTTGCGATTGCAGATGAAAGAGCCGTTTGAAATGCTTGTGATTGATTGTGTTTCTTTGCCCAGGACTGCGAGAGGACACGTGGGGATGATTGTGATGGTGGATCACATGAGTAAATTTGCTTATGTGGTTCCCATCAAAGATAAGAGGAGTGAAACTGTTGCACGAATGGTGGGTCAAGTGATGTTACCCATGTGTGTGTGTAAGCCGGCAAAAATGTTGAGTGATAATGGACCTGAGTTTGTGGGATGGGAATTTGAAGAAATGTTGAAGGAATGGGGTATTGTGCATGTGTATTCTACTCCGTATATGCCCAGTGCGAATGGGTTGGCTGAAAGGACTGTTAGGACGATGACTGAGATTTTGCGAATGATGAGTAAGAGCGACAAGGATTGGGATATGTATGTAGGACGTGCAGTTTGGGTATATAATGCCACCACCTGCAGAAGAGTATAGGTATGTCTCCTTGTAAATATGTGTTGAATTTTGAAAGGATTGTCAGACCGCGGTTGGGTCTGTCAGAAGGTGATCGGGATTTGTGGAAGAAAGCGAGTGAAAGGTTTGAGAGTTTTAAGATTGGGGAGGATAAGGTGTTGAAAGAGTGGTTGAGATGGGAAGAATGAATGTGAATAAAGTAAGGGAGAAATTTGAAGGGCCTTTTGAGATTTTGGAAGTGGGACCGAGTGGATTGAGTTATGTTTTGGGGAAATTGCGAGTAGGTGGGGGAACTGGATGAGGTTATTGGGCACACCATAACCAGCTCCGTAAGTGGAGGGAAGTACCACACTATGTTCGGGAGAATGCGATGAGTGAGTGGTTGAGGGTGAATAAGTATGAGCCGACTGTTGGTGAACAAATTGGTCTGGGAGATCGACAGTTGGTGTTGGTTGAGTATGGAAGAAAACAGAAGAGTGTGGGAGAGAGGGAAGTGGAAGGAAAAAAGCGTGAACGGCATGGTAAAGGGGTTGGTGGTAGGGTGCAAATGGTTGATAAAGCGTGTGCTACGGATGACTTTGGGGAATGATGATACTTGTGGTGTATGTGGGTTTGAGTTGACAGGGACAAGTAAGACTTCAGTGAGAAGGAAACTGAATAGTGAGGAGGTGGTTGATAGGATGGATAAGTCTTTGCAGAGTTTGACAGAAGTATGGATGAACTGAGTGGTTTGGTGGCCGAAATAGGGGAGATGTTGGAACCGAGTTGGAAGACATCGGTGAAGTAGTGAATGGAATTTGGGAGGATGGTAGTGAGGGAGATAATGGGAGTTTGAAAGAAAGTGGTTTGGAAGAAGTGAATGGCAATGTAACTGAAAGAGTGTATGATGGTCCTCAAACAAGATCCAGGGGACCTGCATCTGAGCATCCTTGGGTGTTGCGAAAGGCAATTTAGTGTGGATGTTGTGAGTGTAAGGAGATGTTGTCAAATGTAATGGGGGAGGTAATATGGAGGAGTAATTTTAGTTTATATTTGACAACATCTACAAAGGTTGTGTGAGAGAGAGAGAGAGAGAGATTGGTGGAAGAATGAATGGGAGTGGTTAGATGGCGGTCGGAAGCATGTCTGTTGTGGCGCTCTGTAGGTAGTCAATGGAAGTCTGTTACGAGAGTTGTAAACAGTGAGGCGTCTGGTCAAGTCAGTGTTGGTTTTGGCAGCAGTTTTCCTTTGGTGTTTCGTTGTTTGGGTGTGATTTGATAGATTTTGGGGTTGTGAAGTTGTTGTGCGTGTGTCTGTCTGGTTGTGGTGAGGTTAAGAGGTTTGTGGTGCATTTTCGGTGTCTGTTAGTGGTGGTTGGGGCAGGGTTGGTTTTGGCGGGTTGTTGTACTGCTGTAAGTCGTGTGGTTGTCGTGTTTTTTCAGGCGGTTGGTGTTCATCTGCATTTAGTCGTTGGGTTATTGAGTTTTTGTGGGGTTGTGGGTCCCGGGTGGTTGATTTGTGTTTGGTTGTCGGCGGTGGTTGTGTGTTGGCTAGCCTATAGCCTATATCCAGTGGACGACAGCACAGCCTAGTCCTAGGTATCAGAAGCCAGCGGTGAGTACCTGTTTGTGTTTTTTTGTTCTGTATGTAGGTATTGGGGCAGTTGTCCTGCTGTGTTTTTTAGTGTTAAGTGGAAAGTGTGATTGAGGGTGGGTTGATAGCCAGACAGGTTAAGTTTATGTGGGGAGGTTACTTGTTTTTGTGATCCCGCCACACTGTGACTTTGCAGTTCTTCGTGAGAAGAAAACAATGTCGACTTGCTGTGTTTGTGTTGTTTGTTATTGCCCAGAATCTGACCTTAGTTCAATGATTTTACGATCCCATCTTGGCACCTTTAGGACTGGCTCCACGGGATCACTTGTATTTTCACCATCCACCAGCAGCCAAACATCCTGGAGATGTTCGTCACGGCAGATAGCGCAAGAAGGATGGAAGTCCTACCAGAGGGCGTGGTCAAACAGCACATCCTTCACCTCCTCCGATCGTTCAGTGGTCTCCCTGTTCCGGAACCGACATTCTTCAAAAGGTAACTTGTCGTGATGAGGTTCGTGTGTAGGGCTATAGGTGTAAGCTTTTAAGGAACTGCAGAATGTACTGGTAGTCCCACGCGGAAATTATGCTTTGGGATGGGCTATGTTTGTTCGTTTGCTTGTCAGTTTACTCGTATTTGAACATGTGTGCGTGTGTGTGTGTGTGTGTGTGTGTGTGTGTGTGTGTAGAGAGAGAGAGAGAGAGAACGCTATGTCCTTTGTTAGATTTCACGTTTTAACTTCAGGAAGGACCTTTCTGTGAATTAAAATTTCCAGCATCAATTGAGAACCTATCGTTGCCTACACATTTTTAAACATATAGGTATCTGCACTGTTCATTTCTATCAAATCTAAATGTATGATTTCCCAGGGAAGAATGAACAGATCTCTTGGGTTATAAAAAAAAATGCCAGTTAGTCCTGCCATTCTCAAGAACAAGAAGCTTAAGCAGAATTTACTTTAGCCAGTAGCTATTACATTTAAGTGATAAAATCTGCTTGAACGCGCTGATTGTTTACAGCAGTCATTCATTTGTTTGGATATTGTCTCGTTATCTGAAAATCGTAAGAAACACTATTAAGGTGCGTCCACACGGTCGAACATTTCAGACGGACAAACATTGTTACCATATCATAGGCGAAGTAGGATGACGTTATCATAGATATAGAAGCCTAGATGCCGCATCGGTCGGCCGGGCATACGTCATCAGGTCCGCCATCTTGGCGCGGTAATTCAAACAATGCAGCAGGCTGCAGTATATGACGTTTTTTCGCCACTATTCGCTTAATATTGCACGGATTTTCTTGGCTGATGGTTCGTTACAAAGCTTACATAATTCCCTACAAGGATCTAATAAAATAAAATTGTTCCTTATTGTTTGAAAGCTAACTTGCAATGACTTTGTTTTAGCAGGTAGGGGGAAGGAGGGGGCTAGTTGTACACAAATGTTAATATTTACCCATAACTATTGCTGTAAACAATCATTTCAAATGCTGTGATAAGACAGATTACTAAAGTAGGCCTACAGCTATGGATCTGTGCAACTTAAGTAAAATCTTTGTCTCTCGAAGTGTTCTGTTAAAAAATCCCCCAATATAATTTTTGGCACAGGCCTACAAGTTTAAGTCATAAAACTGTAGGGTTGAGCCTAAAATAAACTACAGTAGGAGCCCTAGAATAACTAGGATTTTCTGTGTTATCTAGCCTTTGCATCTCTGCCTGCTCCTTTGAGCCTGGAGGGGTGGGGGTTCTTCCAATTTTTTGGAACGGGATGCTCCTCAGTGAATTCTGACCTCTAGACCTGGCTTTGGAAAAATTTAGGGGGGTGGGGATCAAGAGAACCTCGTCTAGTGGGCAAAAGTGACCTATCTCTAGACCTAATTTTATATGGTGAAATAATTATATAGAACTTAAATTTTTCACAAAACTACCTTTAATTTGCTCAGACTAGGATATATCATTATGGCAAGCATTAACAGTTAATTATAGCTCATCTCTAGACCTGTGTTGTCAAGGACCCAAATTATTATACCTTATTTGGGATAAGGGCCTGGGCCATCTCTGAACTTCTACCCTTCCAGAAGGGGACCAACCTATAGGACCAAAACTTGCCAAAATGAACCAATCCTGACGAGCAACCCTGTGTACCCGGTCATAGTAACCCCCCTTCCCCCCCCCCCCCTACCCCCCCACCAACCGAGCCTTTCAGCCTAGGCCACAATCATAAGGCCAGTCCTAATTTTTTTTCAGCTAACTGTTCATTGGTTTCGTCACCACATGTAAATTTAAAGCTATGGGTGGCCTTATGGGTCATTAAGCCTATACTTTGAAGTAACAACTCTCAAAATGTATTGCACAATGATTTATTTTCATGATATTTGTTCTTACATTGAATGTATATATAACATTTACTGTACATCTGTGCATTTATTTATAAATATTCCCAGCAGTTTAAACAAGTTTTTTTTCATTGCTGTTTCCAACAGTTTAATGATACACATTGTAATGTAATCTATATGCATTGATATGAAATTAGCAGGCTATATCAAACATCAACAAAAACTCATTATGTGCCTTGCTTGGCCATTTAGTTCTTATTACAAGGACCAGATTAACACTTTAATATTTCATAGCTATAATGCAGTGAAAGAAATCGAGAAACATCAAATTAGTGTCCAACATACACGATTTACCCTATTGACCTAATGGCCCATAAACAATATTGTTTTAACCATTTTTTTTCGTAGGCTGTCTTATCATAACATTTCAAATTATTGTTTACAGCAATAGTTATGGGTAAATATTAACATTTGAGTACAACTAGCCCCCTTCCCCCTACCTGCTAAAACAAAGTCATTGTAAGTTAACTTTCAAACAATAAGGAACAACTTTATTTTATTAGATCCTTGTAGGGAATTATGTAAGCTTTGTAACGAGCCATCAGACAAGAAAATCCGTGCAATATTAAGCGAATAGTGGCGAAAAAACGTCATATACTGCAGCCTGCTGCATTGTTTGAATTACCGCGCCAAGATGGCGGGCCTGATGACGTGCGCCAGCCTATTCAGCTAGCGACCGATGCGGCATCTAGGCTTTTATATCTATGGACGTTATAAGCTTGAAACGATGGAAATAGATCTGGCAACAAACAGTGGTACCAGATGAGGTTGTATACCACTGCTTTTACTCTGCTCACAAGGCAAAGACCGACAGACAGTTGTTAATTGGTAACAATGTTGATCCATCGGACATTGTTCGACCTCGTGGACGCACCTTTACAAAAGAGAAAACTTCGTACCACCAAGCAGTGTGTTTAAGAAAAAAAAATTGTAATTTCATCTTAATCGCTTTTAATCAGTGTGCTTCAACATCAACCTTTTATATCTGCGCTCTTTCCTTTTTTTTATCATCCTACATAGGAGCAAGTGGGGTCTCGACCCCTGGAGAAGGGGTTCGTATTGTTCCCTCTTCACCATCGAAGCTGAACAAGCTGGCCTCCAAAACCGCCGAGAGTTCACCATACCTTTGACGAACGCCAAGGGTGTTGAAGTAAGCAGTCTCCACTGAGACCTTATCCATGTAAAAATAGAGGAAAATTAATTTCCCTGTTATATTTTAACCATTAGTGATATATTTTAGCATAGTAAAGTCAGTATGAAGTAGTCACAACCCATGAACATCCTCAGCAATAAATCGAAGAAATAAACTTTTGTAGTATTTAAAAGGTCCCAGATATAACGCGTATTCCGTAGGCAAAATGGTGTTGCTTCAGATGAAAGGATTATTCATGTCGCCTATGCTATGGGTACAGATTTCTGGTTGATTCTTTCGGTAACTTGTATAACAGACACACACACACACACACACACACACACACACACATGTATATATATATATATATATATATATATATATATATAATATATATATATATATATATATACGTATATAAGTCGCAAGAAGCGAGTTATTTAAGAACCTTCACACATTAAGGTGGTTAAACTATTTAATATTGATAATATTAGTAACGAAAAGGCGACAATGCAATTAATGATTAATTATCAGGGCTTCTGTTCGGTTCTTCTCAATTCAGTGGTCGAGTATCATTCACGGTTGTGCTGTGGGCAGGAGAACATACCCACGATGCCGTTTTACTCCACGGTTGACGGAGCCATGGAGACGGGGGAGAGAGAGGCCCGAAACCTACTCGAAATTCTCAAGAAGACGACATCTGCGAGCCTCACTCCCACAGGCGATCAGGGAACAACAGCGCCATCTGCATAGCGACCAGCGACCGTTATGAAATAGACATCCCTGGACATTTGTCCTTCTACTTGTCTTGAATTCGACATTGGGAAACTAATACGCTAACCTTGTTGTTTTGAAGACTGTTATGACCTGTTTTGTTTCGTGTGCTTTTAGGTTGACGAAGGGGAAAAGAAAATAACCTCTTGTAGCCACCGAAACAAAGACGGGCCTAGTCCAGCTGCGGGGAAACAATTAAGGTTTCTCGGCCTGTCTCCCCTCACCTTACTTTCATTTTGTCTATTTCCTTAGCAGTAATCTCAGGAGGTTAACTAGCTCTGTTCTATTTCACTCTAAAATTAGCATTAATCGCCTGAAGTGATGTATTTGCAGTCTCTCTCTCTCTCTCTGAGTCTGTAGATCCTTAAGCTGTTCTTGTATCGGGAGAAATAAATTTTGAAACTTAAATTGTAGCCTTCATTTTTACCTTTGTACTGCTATATCATACTACCACGAAAATAAACATTAATCCTTGCATAATAACTGGTGTTCCTGCCGAATGCATGTCTGCGTAATACATTTCACTATGGAAAGTTTTCTGATTAAAAAAACCCTATGGTAAGGATTTTCCTTTACAGAACACCAGGCGCATTTCGGATGTAAAAATCAAGGAAATGAGGCCATACCAATCGCACATGCCTTAACTAACCTTCCTAAATTTTAAATCAGCGTAATGCAGTCTTAAATTGTATTAATCCGGTACGTAGCGCTATTGTAATCTTTGCGGTGTGTTTAGTACAAATCCGTTAGGGATGGCTTACTGCCATCCATAAACGAAAGATTGTAAATATCACAAAGCCAACACCTTTGACAAAGTCTAGGGTCTTTATGATATTTACAGTCTTTTGATTATATTTTCACGGTCAACTCCAAAGGGCTTGTACTAACACGCCGCGAAGGTGGGTACATACTGGGTTATTAGTAGCTACCACCATAAACGAACAGTAGCGCCTCAGTGGCGTGATCGGCATGTTCTTGGCCTGCCACTTCGGTGGCCACGAGTTCGATTCTCGGGCATTCCATTGATGGGTGAGAGATGTATATTTCTGGTGGTAGAAGTTCACTCTCGACGTGGTTAGGAAGTCACGTAAAGCCATTGGTCCCGTTGCTGAATAACCACTGGTTCCATGCAACGTAAAAACACCACACAAACAGTTAAAAAAAAATTGTATGATAATGAAAGGATAACAAAATAAGAGGATTATGTTAATGATCGCATTGGAAGAATAAAAATTATGTATATATACTTACACACACACACACATATATATATATATATATATGTATATATATATATATATATATATATATATATATATATATATATATATATATATATATATACATATATATATATATATATATATATATATGTATATATATATATATATATATATATATATATATATATATATATATATTAGGGCTGTTGCCTTGTATAATAAGGCCCCTATGAGGTAAGTTAGGAACCTGCGATAATCTTACGCTAAGTTTGGTTTGGTTATGCACTTCCATACTCCATTGGATGAGTTGTGGGGTTTGTAGATCACCTACGAAGTCGGTATTTATCTTCTTTGGTTATAACGACGACGTGTTAACTCATGATGATTCGGCAATGATGTGAGGTTCTAGTAGAAAACACGAAGTATAAAAAATACTTATATTCTCTGAGATTACATGATGAAGTTCAGAGGAAATTTGTACAGGTCTTCTAATGACGATGGCTTGATCGCTTCTGCCAATGATGATGGCTAATTCTGTTCTGTTCTCACTACCATCTCGGTTACAAGTCATAAAGGAAGCAGACAGTAGCTCGAACATATGAACATACATACAAATGAGACACATTACTAATCACGTAGGCCGTTTGAATTATAGGTCGCGGTAGTTGTCTCAAGCAGGGAGCTTGGACTAATGTTTCAAAACAAATGAATGACCGCAGGTGATGGCACGTCACCTTAGCCTACTTTATTGTATACGTCATCTTAGCATCTCTGGTCTGATCACATTCCTGCAAGCAATCTGGCTGACCTCTTTAGTTTTAGTTTTTATATATATGGAGTAACATTCCATATTTTTATTATGTAATCACTTACATAAAAGCTCAGTCAGCTACCAAAACCAACCACTGAATATTACTCAAGCTTGACTTGCATTTGACTTATAGGAGTGTGATACAGACACTATGTGAATATATATAGATATATAGAAAATACTTATAAGTAAAAAAAAATCATGGTGTACACAAATACAGATTCAAGTAATAAGATATAAAACATAATACTGCTATGATGATAAATTCGTGAAATAATATGGGATCACGTAATATATACTGATACAGTATTACTTCATCTCTTTAAGATACATATTGCTACAGAAAATACTAATGTACTCTGATAATTGCATAGAATAAAGATTAACATGATAAAATCATATTTTAACTGATAAATTAAATTCATATATGAATTGATAAAAATTATTAATGTTTATGCTGATTGATTCGTTGATTTTTATGCTAGTTATATATCTGCAGTTATTGGTAAGATAAAAGGTAACAGATTGATTATAGGCTACCTGATTTATTTATACATATGTATATGGATTCATATAATTATGATTAATATATGTGCACTTTAAATAGATTCCTAGTGCGTACACGCAAAGATATATTTCGATTCTGTTATTTATGATCATTTATATATAGATTCCTAGTGCGTACACGCAAAGATATATTTCGACTCTGTTATTTATGATCATTTATATATATAGGATACATGATACTTTATATATAGGATACATGACCGAGGTTATACTACTACACATTTAACTAGCGTTCGAATAACTTTTCGTCCATTACACAGTTCCAGACAACCACCTATAGCCAAATGAAATGGCCAATTCCAAATGGTTAAAACAAGGGGAAAATTGCCTGGCGGGGTCCAACGTTCTATTTCGGCCTCATACTTGTTCTCTTCATCCTAAGCCACACGAATACGTTCGTGATGAATAAAATCATCCCCAGCACGAGTCCTTCGCCAGCAACCTAGAGTTGAATATCCTTCTGGTCGTAATTGCCGGAAGTATGTCCCTTTTGTAGTCGATTTCCGACAGCCGTCAGAGCATTCCGCATTAAAACAAGATTAACGACGGGATACGGGTGTCGGTCGAAGAAGTCCATGAAATAAGCTTGTTCACTTATGATGGTGCTTATTCCTTTCACATTGTAGGCGGTTGTTACTTGACTGCAGTCGTCCGCAGCGACGAACGATTTTTTTAAGTTGCGATGTGAAACTCTCGTACTGCAGGATACTGTAACCAGGTTCCATTAATCAGCCTGCAAGTGAAATTATACTTTGTCACAAGGGCAAAGGGCAAATTAGTAATTTCAGACTTAACCCACATGAATTCGCTGATATTTTATCGAATTCAAAAGAGTCAGCTGTACAAACTTTTTTATCCATGGCATTATAACAATAAGTGAACCTATTCAGGTCTCTGATGACTGTAAAAATATCCAAAATTATAAAAAATAAACAGATATCAATACGAATCCCAAAGAAAATTTGATATTACTGGTAGTAAGTTACTAGACAAAGAAGTGGAAAACGGAGCTATTTGTAAGATTGCCAGGCAACATAAGAGTCAAAGAGAATATTAATCATGATTCTGTCTTTCTCTATGCTAACTGAAATTAAGCTGTGATCCAAAATCCAATCTTATGGTCCCTAACAAAAGTTTCAGTTCAATTTTCTCGCGCGCATCCTCTGAGGTTAATTTTTAAACTTTAATAGGCAGGAGATGCAAAGAAAAAACCCACTATGTAACTAATTTCTATATAAACTGGGTTTTTCTAGAAAATTTTTCATATCCATGACCTGATACTTCTAAATGTCCGTTTACCAATATCATAAGCTGATTTATTGACTCTAATTGTCTATGAGGTTCAGAAAAAATTAATTCATTTTGATTGTTATAGAAATTCTATTTGCTTATTTTGTTCATTGATTTTAAAAAACTATTGCAAGTCCCTTAACTAAAGTGCATTGGCACACAGCATAAGAATAGGTCTGGCTATGTCTGTCTCGTGACCTATGAACCACATGTGAAGTTCATGAGCTAAGCATTCCTCTCTCTCCAGTTAACCTGCTTTGCAAGCGCGAGACGACACACACAGATGAAGCCTGTGCAAGCAGATTATTGAGGTTAAAAGGAACAATGATGAATGGGCAAACGCGCCATGCACCTTCTAGACTGATGACTCATCACCTGGCAGGAGATTGCTCTCAGCCAGCTTATGCGTTACGTTACTTGCTGTAATAAATACGACTTTAGTACTTTCAAATGATATTTTTTTGTTTTAATACTCCATCCACATGAGAAGAATTTCTGAAAAAAAACAGTACCAAAATTGAACAATATATTAGTTTCATGTTGGAAATCTGCATGATTGTAAATAAATGTAATTATGTTAAATTAGATATTCCTTATTCAAACTAATGAAAAGGGTTTCCATACAAATTTTATATATACTATTTGCCCTGTATAAGATTATTCGCATAGATATACATTTTCACTTCTAGACTTCCTGACTTTAAAATCTCTTTTATTCATTTATTATTTATTTATTTATTATTTTTTTTCATTGACTACGAATATAAATCACCGGGACAGACAATATGTCAGTAGGTTTTAATATGTGTTTGAACTTTTAGCTTATTTGTCATTACTAAAGCGTTAAGTTAGAGTTCAAATCTTTACGCATATATTTAGATATTTAATTAACCTATGGTTACGTTTTGCTTATTGATTTTATCGTGATTCCTTTTTTGTTATAATTTGTAACCCTTCCGACTTCTTACGGAGTGTATTATATTGGCTCCACTTGTATCCATATTTATTTTATTTTTTATATTTATTTATTCATATATTTTTTATATATATATTTGATAAATTAATGGTTGGCTTGAATATGTGGAAAAGTGTTTCTAGCGGCGTACCGTATAAGGCTACTTGCGGTA
Source organism: Macrobrachium nipponense (assembly GCF_015104395.2). Taxonomy (NCBI): domain Eukaryota; kingdom Metazoa; phylum Arthropoda; class Malacostraca; order Decapoda; family Palaemonidae; genus Macrobrachium; species Macrobrachium nipponense. Next base: position 15,182,421 of record NC_061106.1, read on the forward strand.
TCAATTCTATAGATACAAGAATTATGAATGATAAAGGTATTTAAAACCGCGAGAACAGCTATAATCCCGTTTCGGATTCCAATATCACAAGTGTAACTCGTAATACATTGACACTTTCCTATTTATCTCTTATTCTACCAAACCGATTGACTCTGGGTGATAAAATATAGTATTGGTTTTCTTAATGGAAAGGAATTCACACAACGAGTTAAGGAGATTATTATTGATTTACACCACCCGAGTCAGATTATCATGTGTTGAATTCCATGTTTACTGATTTAGCACTCATAAATATTCCTAGCGCACTCAATTGCGGGTGTTTTGTTTTTTTTTTTAGTGCTATTAATTCTATATAACGTGTCAAGGAACTACTAACAATAAGAAGTGTTTATTTCCTCTGTCAGACTCGTAACTCTCTTAATAATTCTATCGTATATTCTTTCAAGGATTGATTGGCACAGGATAGGCCCCTAAACTGACAGGTGTCTTAGTGTATCCCTTGTTTTCATGACACGTGTTACAATTAGTTATGTGCTTTTTATATCTGTAAGCATTGTAGGCCAGTAAAACAGTGATTTGGCTTTCTGTGACATAATAGAGAACCCTGGATGACGGAATGCAACCAGTTTAGGACGATTTGGTATGAAAGAGATTATTACTACCTACCTGGTCGTTAGTCACTGCTGTGTTCTTCGGGTTTTCCTCGTCACGGACCTACATATAATATTACATTTGATTACATAATTCTGATACACATAAATTTAAATACTTTTGCTTAAGGGTTTCCGTTCAAAGTATTTATTGTTTTGCTTAGCTGCGGACCCTTGTTTCCGTTCGAAGTGTTTATTGTTTTGCTTAGCTGCTGACCCTGTTACCGTTCGAAGTGTTTATTGTTTTGCTTATTGCTGTTGACTCTTGCTTTGTTCAGTTTGTAACAGTTCGGCGCTCCAACCCAGATATTCAATGCTCACAATCTCTTGGGTTAAGGAATTTTCTTGTTTAGATACGGTTTTAACAATAGGCACGGATGTTTCTATATCTTTTAGTCCAATTAATGGTTCTTTGCAGTATGGTGTGGGATTGCGGATATGCGTCAGCTATGATATATGCTTTCCCAGGTAGATATCTTAACTTGGCTTCAAAGACCTGAATGATCATATGCCAACGAGTTCCTTTGGGACTGTGTTTAAAGCCTTTGAAAAAACTCGGTATGGGACTTTATGGTCAGTAAGGATTTTATCAGGATAGCCGTAGATTATGAACTTAAAATGTACTAGTGCGTTAACGATACCTAGCCCTTCCTTGCCTATTACTGCATATTTACTTTCAGAGGGCTTTAGTTTACGTGAATAAAAAGCTATAGGGAAGAACTGTTTATCATATTGCTGAAGTAGTACCCCTCTTACCCCTTGGTCTGAGGCGTCTGTAAAAAAAAAAAGTTCCTTATTTAAATCAGGGATTTTTTAAGTTAGGTGAGCTGCATGATTCCGCTTTTAAGATATCGAACGCCTGTTGATGCTTTTTAGACCATAATAAATCTACGCCCTTCTTCGTAAGATCTGTTAAAGGAGCTGTCATGATTGAAGAGTTACATATTTACATACGATTGTAATACCCACTACAGCGCAAAAGTGCTGATCCCCTTTTTATGTTTAATAGGTACCGGAAGCTATGAATAGCCGACACCTTACCATGGACTACTTTAAGACCTTGACTAGACACATAAAACCTAGATAAACATGTTCGGTTTTTAAAAACTCACATTTAGATATTTTACTCTGAGATTATTTGTCTTTGTCTCTGTAGCACTAGCTCTAGTTTATGTGAATGTACTTCTAAGGTTATTAGAAAAGATTACAAAGACCAAACCAATAGGCATGTTGGGTATCCCCTAAAAGTCTCCAAACACTATATTGTAATTGGGGCGCAACATAATCCGGAGAGGCATACGTAAAAATTGATAATGTCCCCTGAGTTTGCTGAAAATTGTGTATGAGGTACAATCACTTAGGTAATGGTATCTGGTAAAAGCCTTTAAGTAAGTCCAAGCTGGTGAAAAATTTATTCTAACCTAACAGAGATAAGATGTCGTCGGTACATGGCACTGGAAACTATCGGAGTCGTTTCCTTGTTTTAAGCGACAGAAATCTAACGCAGATACGCCAGTCCGATCTTTTATGGCATGACGTTTGAGGGAAAAAATTATGGGATGGGGCTTATTTGATTTCCTAATGACTCCTATTACTAACATTTTTCAACTTCGTCATTTATCTCTATTTTGAAATTTCATTGGGAGTCTATACGAAGGTACGTATATAGCTTTATGTTTGTCCTTAGACCATATTTTGTTTTCAATGACATCCGTTTTTCTCCCAGAGATCACTCGCTAGTGGAGAAACTTCCTGGTATTCAGATAAAAGATAAAAAAAATTCTGCTGAATCACCTCTGCTTGAATGACTTTACGGATATTACTTTAGATATAGTATAAGAGAGATTCATCTACGACTGGTTGGGCGGGATTAAAAATTAGGCAACAATTAAAAAAATGCGATATTTATATGTATAAGTTTTGTGGATTACTAGATTAACTTGTTGCTGTGAGTCAACCGTGTCTAGGGCTTTGTTCGCGGAAATCGTTATATTTCAGAGTGTCGGGAAGGATTAAAATTTCCGATCCCAGCAAAGTCTTTTTACACGCACTAAGACATTCGAGGGTGCATGCGTCTCGAGATTTTGCGTGCAAACTGCGACTGCGGTTGTGGGAGAATTCTGTTGGGTCGTTGAACAATATCACGATTTATGAGACAAATGATTTGTTCTTCTATATAAGTTACTATTTGATTAACTGTCTCTTTTGTTCAAACGGATTTTAATATGTTTGAAGGTTTATGGAATTTTCCTTTGATAAACACGCCTTATTTGGCAGGACGTAAGGTAATGTTTTGTATACACATAGATGGATATCTTACAATTACGCTAGATACAGATCAATGTTCTTTATAACTATAGAGGTATCTGTAAGCGCTCGCTTATCTGGACTTCTCAATAGGGAAGTTCGAAAAACAGACGGTGAGTCTGTAAATACAGGATATTACGTGGACTAAAGGCATAAAAACAAGATATTCTCATTTTTACGGCGCGTACAGTCGGGCTTAATCCACCACTACTTATAATAACTTATGTATTAAAAAAACGAGAACCTGCTCTGATTACTTGATACGGTCGTGTGATGCATAGGAAAATTCCTTTTTAATTTTTCCAACATCGCTCTCCCTCTCCGCTGAAGTCGCTTATGTGGAATGTGCTATGCTTTGAACACTCAGCAGATTTAACTGACCTTGACCGTCTGACTAGATGACACAGTAACCAAGTTTGCATAAGCATGATTTGTTTGATTCTGATATTTAGGGCTACTGTTTACCATCGGCAACGTATTGTGTGTTTTAGCATTGTTGTTGGTTACGTATAAAGGCAACAAACGTATGAATGACGAACTATTAGGAATTGAGCGATTACTATTAAGACAGTTATCTCTACTGCATTCAACATTAACTGTTTGTACTTGCTGTTGTTTACTTCATTCTCTGCTAAAATTTAAAATAGTGAGGGATCCTGGTCAGCGCATTTAGCCTAATGAAATTTTTTACAGACTTGTTATTCCTTGCAATCCAGCCGTATTTTTAAAGTTAAGTTGAGTCATTGAGGTTCGATATTTTACGCATATAACTCAAAAAACTCAAGACTAAAACTGCGACCGGGACTTTGCACAGGAGTCTTTATTGTCCTGACCCGAAATAGTGTTACCTCTAATTTATCTAGATTTGTACGGGTGTTCCACTTGTTTTTGTGTGTTTTCTAATCACTATGGTGCCTAATGACCCTATCCATGCATCTGTATAAATACAGACGTCCACTGCGTAAATGCTATTCACTGTTTAATATGATTTGTTACGTAAAGGATTAATAATCACCCAAAATGATAAAATTAAACTCAGTATAGGATTATGATATTTCAGGAGAACTTCTGGAAACAGAAACTCAAAGATAAAACTCGCAGTGGCGAAATCCCAAATGATGTAGAAAATTTCTGTAAAAAAGTAAGATTAAGAATTAAAATGTCTCGTAACTTCAGCTACAGGAATAACGAAATTCGACCTGCAAAGGAAACACTCAGTTACTCCAGATGAATAAAAAATGTTGTACTTAGCTTGATTTTGTGGGAAGTCACGGTGTTCCGATAACGAGTGCCCTTGGCCCTTCTTCTCTGTTTTAGGCGGATGACCTGGTTTGGCTTGAGCTTCCCCCGTGCGCGTTGTTCGTTTGTTGGATGATTCGATTCCTTGAAGATCCGATACTAAAGACGCGTTCGGTTTGTTTCTTGAAGTTATGCACTGCTGAAGACGCTCACTAACGAAATACTAAGTTGTTGAAGAATCTTGAAAGATCTGTTGCTTTCGTTGTCGTTGACTTGATGACACATTATTCGTTATTCTTCGGAGACATAAGAGTGTCGTTTTCTGAATCGCTCATACATATAATTCTTGTTAAGAATTCTTGCTTTAGTCGTCGTTGATTCTGATAGATTGATACATTATTCGTTATTCTTCGGAAGAATTGAAGAGTTTTCTGTTGTTTTGAAGTCGCTCACTAAACGATGATACTAAGTTGCTTGAAGAATCTGTTGCTTTAGCCTAATGAAAGTTTTTTACAGACATGTTATTCCTTGCATCCAGCCGTATTTTTAAAGTTAAGTTGAGTCATTGAGGTTCGATATTTACGCATATAACTAAAAAAACTCAAGGCTAAAACAGCGATCGGGACTTTGCACAGGAGTCTTTATTGTCCTGACCGAAATAGTGTTACCTCTAATTTATCTAGATTTGCACGGGTGTTCCACTTGTTTTTGTGTGTTTTCTAATCACTACGGTGCCCAACGACCCTATCCATGCATCTGTATAAATACAGACGTCCACCTCGTAAAATGCATATTCACTGTTTAATATGATTTGTTACGTAAAGGATTAATAATCACCCAAAATGATAAAATTAACACAGTGTATGATTATGATATTTCAGGAGAACTTCTGGAAACAGAAACTCAAAGATAAAAACTCGCAGTGGCGAAATCCCAATGATGTAGAAAATTTCTGTAAAAAAGTAAGATTAAGAATGTCTCGTAACTTCAGCTACAGGAATAACGAAATTCGACCTGCAAAGGAAACACTCAGTTACTCCAAATGAATAAAAAAGTGTTGTACTTAGCTTGATTTTGTGGGAAGTCACGGTGTTCCGATAACGATGTGCCCTGGCCCTCCTTCTCTGTTTAGCGGATGACCTGGTTGGGCTTGAGTTTCCCCCGTGCGCGTTGTTCGTTTGTTGGATGATTCGATTCCTTGAAGATCCGATGCTAAAGACGCGTTCGGTTTGTTTCTTGAATTATGCACTGCTGAAGACGCTCACTAACGAAAATACTAAGTTACTTGAAGAATCTGTTGCTTTCGTTGTCGTTGACTTCTGATATGATACATTATTCGTTATTCTTCGGAAGACGTTGAAGAGTTCTTGTTGTTTTCTGAAGTCGCTCACTAAACGATGATACTAAGTTGCTTGAAGAATCTGTTGCTTTCGTCGTCGTTGACTTCTGATATGATTGATACATTATTCGTTATTCTTCGGAAGACGTTGAAGAGTTCTTGTTGTTTTCTGAAGTCGCTCACTAAACGATGATACTAAGTTGCTTGAAGAATCTGTTGCTTTCCTCGTCGTTGACTTCTGATATGATTGATACATTATTCGTTATTCTTCGGAAGACGTAGAAGAGTTCTTGTTGTTTTCTGAAGTCGCTCATTAAACGATGATACTAAGTTGCTTGAAGAATCTGTTGCTTTCGTCGTCGTTGACTTCTGATGATGATTGCATATCATTAATGGCATTATTCTGGTTTTTCTTCGGAAGACGTTGTAGAGTTCTTGTAATAGTCTGCCACCAATATTAGGGCTGCTGCCTTGTATAATAAGGCGCCCTATGAGGTAATGTTAGACTTGCGATAATCTTACGCTAAGTTGGTTGGTTATGCACTTCCATACTCATTGGAGTGTCTTGGGGTTTGTAGATCACCTACGAAGTCGGTATTATCTTCTTTGGTTATGACGACGATGTGTTAAACTCATGATGATTCGGCAATGATGTGAGGTTCTAGTAGAAAACACGAAGTATAAAAAATACTTATATTCTCTGAGATTACATGATGAAGTTCAGAGGAAATTTGTACAGGTCTTCTAATGACGATGGCTTGATCGCTTCTGCCAATGATGATGGCTAATTCTGTTCTGTTCTCACTACCATCTCGGTTACAAGTCATAAAGGAAGCAGACAGTAGCTCGAACATATGAACATACATACAAATGAGACACATTACTAATCACGTAGGCCGTTTGAATTATAGGTCGCGGTAGTTGTCTCAAGCAGGGAGCTTGGACTAATGTTTCAAAACAAATGAATGACCACAGGTGACGGCACGTCACCTTAGCCTACTTTATTGTATACGTCATCTTAGCGTCTCTGGTCTGATCACATTCCTGCAAGCAATCTGGCTGACCTCTTTAGTTTTAGTTTTTATATATATGGAGTAACATTCCATATTTTTATTATGTAATCACCTTACACACACACACACACACACACACACACACACACACACACACACACACACACACACATATATATATATATATATATATATATATATATATATATATATATATATATATATATATATATATATATATATGGAGTAACATTCCATTTTTATTATGTAATCACTTACATATCTATATATATACTATATATATATATATATATATAATATATATATATATATATATGTGTGTGTGTGTGTGTGTGTGGTGTGTGTGTGTGTGGGTGTGTGTGTAACACGAGAAACGTACTAAGATGAAAGAGGTGAAAATGCAAACTATTTTTTTTATAGAAAGTTTTTATGCATTGCGTCACGGGATGTAATTTCATGCGACATTATGCGTCATTTACATGTTATCTGAACCCACGGGAGTGACCTCGGTACAAAACGTCCAGAAACACTTCAAGACAGGCGCGACCGAGGGTGCCCTTAAAGTTAATGTGCCGAAATGTTTTATTCCTTCTTTCATAAGTATTAATTCGGCAGTTTGCGGAAGCTATATATTATTATTGTTGAAAAAATTTGCATACGATCTCAACGAATAAGCCAAAAGGGCGTGAGATTTTCTATACTAAGATGGAATGTGTGAGAAGAGAGAGAGAAAAAAATTTATAGTGCAAAAAAAATGAAGAAAAGCTTGCAAAGTACAGCATAACATGAAAAAAACGGTAATTAGAAGCAATTAAGTAAAAGAATGCGATATGCATAGATAAGCAAAATAAATTAAGTAGATAAGCGTTCAGTTGATTAACTGGATGAAAATATGCATATTTATACTTTGAAATAAGAGAGGTTCAACCCATAGTACTAAAGATTCAAAACCAAGACTAGGCTAAGAAATATGTAGTATAAGATAAATTAGTTAAGTAATTCTATCAACTAATTAATTGCTGTATATTTTTGCCTTGAAATAAGTGAAATTCAAACCATAATACTACAGGTATAAAACTCTATCAGACGTTGAAAGGGAGGTGTTTTTCGTGCTTCCAAGTGTACGATTTTTGAAGTACCTAATTATTAAAACTAACCTTTAGTGGTTCATAGGAAGCAACGTTCATGGTAGTTTTAGTGACAAGAATTTTTTTCGTGTAGTAATTAGACCTATTCGCCAGTTAAACAAGCATTGCTTTTCCAAAGTTGCTGTTAACGAGAACAACAATGTACGATAAATATATTAATAAATGTATTGATAAAGTTCGAGGGTCACGAGATAATAAGTAGATAATAACTATCAAACTACTGTAAACTGTTATGGGAATATCGAGTGTCACATCTCGCAGCGATAAAGGCATAGTGGCACAATTATTGTAGTATGTTGACGAATAAAAATGCAAAATTGCAATAGAAATAAAACATGTTCTACGATTTATAATGAAATTCGAGCAAAGTATTGACTATCGTCATAATCTTATCTCTCTCTCTCTCTCTCTCTCTCTCTCTCTCTCTCTCTCTCTCTCTCTCTCCTCTGTAGATAAATTGATATAGTTACAATTATCTCCTCAACTCTTGTCACATACACACACATAAAGGAATTAGCAGTGCGTTATGTATAGCTAGACTTCCATAAACTGGTTTTAATACATATTCATGAAACCGACTTCAAATACCAAGCATAATATTGCTCCCAAAGTGTTCTGAGAATAAATTGTTGGAGTCTGTTATCATTTGGTCGACTTATTCTCTGCTCAAATAATGTAACATTTTATTCGTCATTATCATCCACTGCAAGAAATATTATACTACCAATAAGGTCTAAGATTATCCTAATTAGGAATATGCATGTGAAGAGATGTTACCATTATTTTAATCACTAAATTTCCTTCGTCCATTACATGAAAAAAAGAAGTAGAATTTGATGAAAGGAGACCTTAAGGAAGATATAAGGAAAACTAATGAGGCATCTGTCTTCATGGAAATGCCATTCTTTTGTTCAGCGTAAATATATTATGACAGTTTAGAGAATTTTTAGTGATTTTACTAAAAAAAAGGTAGTGCTGTTACATAATCTCCTAAATATGAGACCAGCCTCCCCGAAATACTGGCATGTCTTCCTCAAAATATATCGCCATCTCTACTAAACACGCCGTCCTTAACTAGAAACCACGAACGGAGAACAACAAACCGACATATGATGAAGTGTATCATCAAATTTAAGGCGTAGCGAACCTCGAAATCATTGGTTAATCATGTAGGTATGTGAAATACTCTTTTGACAATCACATTAAAGCAGTATTAAGGACTGGCAACCCGTAAGTAGACTAACAGCGACATTTACACCTTTTTCGTATGCAACCCAACCTTCAGACCGTTGGCCCATCATCGGAAGTAGTTTTGTTTTACCATTTATTTCTGCAGGGCACTATTTTTCACCGGCGATATCTGGAGATATTACGCAATGGGAGGCAGTAATATGTAGGTAAGTTGTGAGTTACTGGTGGAACCCGGTTCATGAATCTTTGTGCTTGCCTAAGGTTGGGAATGACCGTGCTACGGTAGGTGACGAGGTTCACTTCATTTGTTCATTTGTTTGGTTTTAGGGTAAATAACCGTAGGGTCCAGAGTGAACCATGTTCGATCAGCGTGTACAATCCCCAAAAAAGTACATTATAACGCGTCCTGACATCGGAGATGGGCATCAGTCGCGACTTGTTGGTGAGAAACGGAGCTAAAGACCCGTACTCTCCTTTCAAAGTAAGTATTTTCTCCAAAGTTAGAAATTAAGGCCAAATTTTAAGATTTAAACAGAGGGTAGTGAAAACGGTCTCAAAACATAGGGTAAACATCACAGCAGGCCAAACAGGCCACCTACAATCAACGCTTGCCCACCCTCCGAAAAGTACATTAGGGTAGATCATCCCAGCAGGCCACGCAGGCCACCTACCATCAATGCAAGCCACCCTCCGAAAAAGTACATTATACGCGTCCTGACACCCGAGATGGGCATCAGTCGCGACTTGTTGTTGGTTGAGAAACGGAGCTAAAGACCTCTACTCTCCTTTCGAAGTAAGTATTTTTGTCCCCAAAGTTAGAAATTAACGGCCAAATTTTAAGATTTAAACAGATTTAAACAGAGGGTACTGAAAACGGTCTCAAACGTAGTGCAAATCTCACCAAAACGCGTTCAACATTTTTACTTACAACTCGAGGTATTTTGAGAGATGACCGCCATCTCGATGTTTACGGAGTAGCTTGTGTCAATAACTACCCATTTCCTGTGATAAACAATCCGCACAACCACTTGTATCCCACAGACGCTGGAGCACTTTTATCACAACAATCGAAACACGATTTCTCATCAACAACAAGCCAGGCGTAAACAGCTGTTGGGGTAGAAGATGACGAGAAGCGTGCTCTTGGCTAATTTTTAAATAAGTAGTAAAACGTCAATATTTTACATATTTATGATGATTAATTTGAAAATATTCGTTATTGAAAAAGTAACTCGACTCTGACTCAAATTTAAGTAATTATTTTCTGAATTAGAACGTTCTTTTCAAGTTCTGTATTATGACGTCACGACATCTTGACTTTCGTACCTATTGTAAATAATTGCTATACTCAACTGTCATTGCAGAACAGTTTACCAGTTATTCATGCAGATTGTTATCAGCTATACATGTAATTGTTATAATCGTAATGCGCATATATATCTTTATTATTTACTTTTTGGATATATGGAAGTATGTTTTTACTGCTGGATTATCGCCGTAGTGTGACTGCAATCGTTTTCGGTCCATGGGCCTCTGTCTGTTTTCGCACCATAAGAAATTATGGGGCCGAATTTGCAATGACCAGAAAGTCGTTAAAAGAGGAAAGTTAGCATTGAGGGGCATATGTTTGACTGAGAAAAATACAAATTTATTCAATAGCTAGCTTGTAAAAAATACTTGGTTAATAAAAACTTGATTGACAACTAAGAAGCATGTCTACTATGGGTTTCAGAGACAGTGCAAGCAGGTTTTTGGGCAATACCTATTTCTGTAACGAACACTCTTAACAGAACGAGATTTTGCTATAGTGCATTACACCCAGTGCCGAATTTATAAGGGTAATGTACGTGAATCACTAATCGTAAAGAATAACGACACTTGTCCTTGTACCAAGAGACAAAAACTCCATTATGCAGAAATGGATACGAACACGCGTATAAAGCTCCACCTACCCTCTCCCCAACTCCCCCCCCTCCACCGCCATCCCTTTTTCTTTCTTCGTTCCTCCGCCTTCCTTTCTCTCTCTCTCTCTCTCTCTTCTCTCTCTGTTGCCATTCGGTATGTGTTGACCCTCCAAAACTGGGTATAAGACTACACACAAAACGTTGAAATTGGTGAAATAGGCTATGTATTGGAAGTATATATACATAAATATTAAAGCAATTTTTTATCATTATTGCATTACTATGACAACTAGAATTCATGGAAACAGTTTATAACCTGTTAAGCGTCACACGTAATAATACGTTTACCGCGATCTACTCGGTAGCGCCTTCAACGGGATATTACGTTCCAAGACTTTAACTGTGCTTGTCAAGCCGTCAGCCCCGTAATAATACGTTTACCTCGTATAGAAAGTGTAGGAACATCATTTGGTAACTCTCAGCACATGGGAAACTTATTTCCAGCCTGGCAACTCTTTCCTGGTGGTCGCTTATGCTAGAAAAACTGCCTGTCCCTGTTGGTTTTCTTTCAAATACGCTTCGGGCGTTTATCGAGACAAATTGGATTTCGCGTCTTTCACAATGAATGTCCCAAAGAGGAGGCATATTTCTTTAGGTGAGATCAATCAAATACTAGATGAGGAGTGTGATATTTGATAACCTATTTGAATGATGAGAGCTCTAGTTCTGAATCCTCCAGTGATGATACAAACTTTTCTTCCAATTGGTTGGGGGAGTGAAGATGGACCTTTTCTTTGCCGAGTGACTGGACTCCGAGAGAGAGAGAGAGAGAGAATTTTAATTTCCTACAGTTAATTACAGTATGAATAACAAGCATAAAAATCAATATTAACTTTGAAAAACTATCATCAGTGCTATGATCGCTGATTACAAAAACAGCGTGACGGTACGTTAGCAGCGAGCTCATCAGCGGACGCTTAACAGGATAATGGAACGGCGTATGTGTGAAGCCTCCACTAATGTGGCAACGATGATTTTGCCATTCTTAGCATGCAAACATTAAAGCATGCAAACATTAAAGGTTACATTTATTTCTGGCATACGATTATTTAAGAAATTCAAAAAATACTAATAAAAGACTGAATCAATGAAAAGTGCTAGCAAAAACAAAAAAGTAAAAAAAAAAAAAAAAAAAACGTAGTCGTTCCTCTATGGCACTTTTCCGTATTCGTTCCTCTATGGTTTTCGGCAGCCAGATGTACGAAAACGTTAGAAACATTTCGATTTTATCTAAGTTAGAAATATCTGTAATTTTTTCGGGGTAATTTGGTTGCAAAAAAGGGATAATATACATGAATTAAATCAAAATTTTTAAATAACAATGTAAATTTAAACTAAATAACGAGTAAAGTAAACAGTTTAGGGAATAAAACTTTGCAGTTTCGTCGTCTGTCGTCGTCTCTGCTGTTTGTAATTGTGTTTATGGCGCGCGCGCTTAGAAACCAGGAAACAGCAAACGGGTTTAAAGTGCAATGTGGAGTGAACTGAGACCAAAATGTGTATAATAACAATCAAATAAGCACTGTGGAGTTTCAGTTGTGATGGCAGTAAGGATAAAAACCGCCGATTACAAGTAAGAATGAATTCAGTTCCAACCATAACCCCGGGAATAACAAGTTTCATACTTTCACTAATATAGGCAACAAAATGTTGTTTTATTGTGCTGATTACAACTGCAATCTTGAGTAAGATCAATAAACGTTACATACATACGCAACATTGTTCAAATGAGTGCTGGGAAGGCTGGGGAAAGATGGTGTCCGTCACTGATGAGAACCGTCCATGAAAAACGTAGCCGCCATATTGGATTTCAAAACTGCCTTGAAAACATATTTTACGAAGAGCTCACATGCTTATTTTAGTTCGTATGGGGCTTTCATATATCACAATATGTTGACGAAACTTCAGTCTTTTAAATGGTATGCTTAGAGTTTGCAATTGTATTCATGTTTCACCAATTAAATATCGAGTGAATAAGACCCGTCTACCGAAATGATGAGGGTTGGCCTGTACTGATGTTTCCCCCTATATCGCGTCCTGACACCGGAGATGGGCATCAGTCGCAACTTGTGTTGGTGAGAAACGGAGCTAAAGACCTCTACTCTCCTTTCGAAGTAAGTATTTTCTCCAAAGTTAAAAATTAAGGCCAAATTTTAAGATTTTAACAGAGGGTAGTGAAAAGGGTGGCTACGGCAGTGGAAATCTCACCAAAACGCTTTAGAAATTTTTACTTACAACTAAAAATGTTTCGAAGATTGACGCCATCTTGATGTTACGGAGTCGCTTGTGTCAACAAACTTCCCATTTCCTGTGCTAAATCTGCACACCACTTGTACCCACCATAGACGCTGGGGTGCACTTTCATCACAACAATCGTAAACCAACCTCTTACCAGCACTTATTCAAGGGAACTACGGCATTCTTTGCGGCGTTTTGCGCTCTTCAATTGTTTATCAGTGTTGTCAATTGGTATGTGTTTACCCTCCAAAGTAGGTATAGGTAAGACTTACAGAAAACCGGGGAAATAAGTGAAATTAGCGTATCTATTTGTATTATATATACGTACATATTACAGCAATTTTATCATTACTGCATTACTATGACAACTAGAATTCATCGAAACAGTTTGTAAATGCATCGGCGTATGTGTGACGCTCCACTAGATTGGCAACGATGAGTCATTTTTTCCTCACGTCGTCTGCTCTAAGTATACATCCGAAACATTTGTAATTTTGGGGGGTAATTTGGTTGCAAAAAAGGGATAATAGACATGAATTAAATAAACATTTTGAAGTAAAGTTAAACTAAATATTGAGTAAAGAAACAATTAGGGAATAAATAAAGCTTTGCATCTCATAATCAGTGTTGTCGTCTGCTGCTCGTAACTGTGTTTGCGGAGTGAGTGCTTAGGAACCAGGAACCACAGCGTGGTTCAAGTGCACTGTGGAGTGAATTAAGACCAAAAGTGTATAATTACAATCAAATAAGCACTGTGGAGTTTCAGTTATGATGGCAGTAAGGATAAAAAACTACCGATTACAAGGTAAGAATGAATTCAGTTCGAACCATAACCCCGGGAATAACAAGTTTCATTACTTTTCACTAATATAGGCAACAAAATTTGTTGTTTTATTGTGCTGATTACAACTGCAATCTTGAGTAAGATCAATAAACGTTACATATATACGCTAACATTGTTCAAATGAGTGCTGGGAAGGCTGGGGAAAGATGGTGGCCAAAACGTAGCCGCCATATTGGATTTCAAAACTGCCTTGAAAACATATTTTACGAAGAGCTCACATGCTTATTTTAGTTCGTATGGGGCTTTCATATATCACATTATGTTGACGAAACTTCAGTCTTTTAATTGGTATGCTTAGAGTTGCAATTGTATTCTTGTTTCACCAATTAAATATCGAGTGAATAAGACCCGTCCTCCAGTGATGAGGGTTGGCCTGCCGTGTGTTCTACCCTAGTGCAATCTCACCAAAACGCGTTCAACATTTTTACTTACAACTCGAGGTATTTAGAAGATTGACGCCATCTTGATGTTTACGGAGTCACTTGTGTCAATGAAACTAACCATTTCCGTGATAAATCCGCACACCACTTGTGCCCACAGACGCTGGGGCACTTTTATCACAACAAACGGAAAACTTTTCCTCACCGAGTCAAACAAAAAACAAATGTTTTGTAGAAGACGACGACGAAGCGTGCACTTCGATAATTTTTAAATAAATAGTAAAACATCAATATTTTACATATGATGATTAATTTGAAAATATTCGTTATTGAAAAAGTAAACTAGATTCCAACTCAAATTTAAGTAATTATTTTTGGAATTAGAAAGTTCTTTTAAGTCCTGTATTATGACGTCATGACATCTTGACTTCCGTACTTATTGTAAATAATTGCTTTACTCAACTTTCTTGCAGAACAGTTTACCAGTTATTCATGCAGCTTATCAGCTCTTCATGTAATTGGTATAATCGTAATGCGCATATATATCTTTATTATTTACTTTTTGGATATATGAAGATGTTTTACTGCCGGATTATCGCCGTAGTGTGACGCAATCGTTTTCGGTTCCTGCGCCTCTGTTTTCGCACCATAATGAAATTATTGGTGGGGCCGAAGGTTTGCAATGACCAGAAAGTCGTTAAAAGAGGAAAGTTACCATTGAGGGGCATATGTTTTGATTGAGAAAAATACAAATTATTCAAATAGCTAGCTTGTAAAAAATACTTGATTACAAAAAACTTGATTGACAACTAAGCAGCATACCCACTATGGGTTTCAGAGACAGTGCAAGCCACGTTTTTGGGCAATACCTATTTCTGTAACGAACACTCGTATCAGAACGAGATTTTGCTATAGTGCATTACACCCAGTCCGCCGTAATTTATAAGGGTATCGTGAATCACTAATCGTAAAGAATAACGACACTCGTCCTGTACCAAGAGACAAAAAACTCCATTATGCAGAATGGATATGAACACGCGTAGTCAATAAAGCTCCACCTACCCTCTCCCCTCCCCCTCCACCACCACCCCTTTCCTTCGTTCCTTCGCCTTCCTTTCTCTCTCTCTCTCTCTCTCTCTCTCTCTCTCTCTCTCTCTCTCTCTCTCTCTCTCTCTCTCTCTCTCTGTTGCCATTCGGTATGTGTTTTGACCCTCCAAACTGGGTATAAGACTACACACAAAACGTTGAAAATTGGTGAAATAGGCTATGTATTGGAAGTATATATACATAAATATTAGCAATTTTATCATTATTGCATTACTATGACAACTAGAATTCATGGAAACTGTTTATAATAATGAGACAGCGTATGTGCGAAGCCTCCACTAATGTGGCAACGATGATTTTGCCATTCTTAGCATGCAAACATTAAGGTTACATTTATTTCTGGCATACGGTATTAAAGAAATTCAAAATACTAATATAGACTGAAAATCTATGAAAAGTGCTAGCAAAAGCCAAAAAAAATTATGTATATAATTCCACTTCTCCGTAGTCGTTCCTCTATGCACTTATCCGTAGTCGTTCCTCTTGGTTTTCAGCAGCCAGATGTACGAAAACGTTAGAAACATTTGATTGTATCTACTTTAGAAATATCTGTAATTTTTCGGGGGTAATTTGGTTGCAAAAAAGGGATAATATACATGAATTAAATTAACATTTTTAAATAAAGTAAATTTTTTAAACTAAATAACGAGTAAAGTAAACAATTTAGGAATAAAAACTTTGCAGTTTCGTCGTCTGCTGTTCGTAACGTGTTTGTGGCGTGCGCGCGCTTAGGAACCAGCAACAGCAACGGGTTTAAAAATGCAATGTGGAGTGAACTGAGACCAAAATGAAAATGTATAATAACAATCAAATATGCACTGTGGAGTTTCAGTTGTGATGGCAGTAAGGATAAAAACCACCGATTACAAGGTAAGAATGAATTCAGTTCAAACCATAACCCCGGGAATCAAAAGTTTTCATACTTTCAGTAATATAGGCAACAAAATGTTGTTTTATTGTGCTGATTACAACTGCAAACTTGAGTAAGATCAATAAACGTTACATACATACGCTAACATTGTTCAAATGATTGCTGCGAAGGCTGAGAAAGATGATTTTTGTCACTGTTCAAAAACCGGTACATCCACGGTAGCCGCCATATTGGATTTCAAAACTGCCTTGAAAAATATTATAACGAAGAGCGTCACATGCTTACTTTAGTTCGTATGGGGCTTTCATATATCACATTATATTGACGAAACTAATCTTTTGAATGGTATGCTTGGAGTTGTAATTGTATTCTTGTTTCACCATTTAAATATCGAGTGAATAAGACCTGTACACTGTGATAAGGGTTGGTAGTCGCTGGTGTTTTACCCTATGTACAGCCCTCCACAGGGATGGTTCCCTTTCAGGCGGCCCTTATACGTTTTCACCGTTTTCTAAATAAGTTCCTTATTATAATTTATAATGTCTTAATGTTTTCTCATCAGTATCATACCTAGCTCCTGCAGAATAGGGGAAACAACTAGCTAAGTGGATCAGCTGATCCAGTCTTGCCCGCTTGTTGATCCACCCTCCGAAAAAGTACTTTAACACTTCCTGACACCAGAGATGGGCACCAGTCATAAGTCATCGGGGAGCGCCTGAGGATTCGTTGAGCAAGAGACCGTCTGCTAGATGATTAGCGGACGAATACAAACAAGGTGGCGGACGTATGTTTTGTCACGTTATTTAGTTTTGGCATGGTTGAACAGCGCTGTGCGCCTTATCGACAATTTTAATGATTTTTGGCAAGCTCGTATGTTCTGGCAAGAAAAATGGCATTGACAAAAAAAACAAAAAAATTAGTTTCGGCGCGGTCGAATGGCGCTGCGCGCCGTATCGACATTTTTAATGATTTTTGGCAAGCTTGTATGTTCTGGCAAGAAAAAATGGCATAGATTTAAAAAAACAAAAATAGTTTCGGCGCGGTCTAACGGCGCTTCGCGCCTTATCGACATTTTTAATGATTCTTGGCAAGCTTGTATGTTCTGGCAAGAAAATATGGCATAGAAAAACAAACTATGAACCCGCACTTACCTTATTTGAGATCGAAATTGGAATCGTCGGACCAGTTGGAAATTACCGATTCGGACGACTTGATAGTCGATACACCGCCACTGGAAGGTGCGCCATGCTTCACGAGGCTGATTGTGCCTTCTTCACGCTTATCGCATTCACCACTAAAATCACCAAGAAGGCCATTTTTCATTAAAAAGATAAGTAATGACTTTACACAAGACACCCAAATCCAGCAACGTGACCGGATTGGCGGCGGCAAATTGAAAAGATGTTCGGGATAAGACGCGGACACAGCCATGTTGGGAAGCCAGGAAAGACTGAGGTCGCATGGCGCATTGGGTCAGGGCACAACGAGGTCGTCAGCTGTTTTGGATGGAACTACTTACCTTGGCGGAGGGATTGGTGGCCCGGGCAGAAGGAGTTAAGAGGCCTGCCCGACGAATCTACAGACTACTCGTCATCGGTGGTGGGAGCAACACCTCGAGACCTCAACTCTCCTTTCAAAGTAAGCAACAGTACATTTTCGGAGGGTGGATCAGCAATAGTACTTTTTCGGAGGGTGGATCAACAAGCAGGCAAGACTGGATCAGCTAGTCCACACGGTTGTTTCCCTAGGCGAGTTTTTAGGGTAATACACTAAATGACCGCCCTCTTCCGTAGTGCAACCACCTTCCGGAAAAAGTACTATTAACGCATCATGTAACACAGGATAGACATTAGTCAAGAGCCAGCGTCCGCCGAAGCAGTAGGCTTCCTCTAGGGTAAAGCACTGCTATGCAGATAGGGGAACACCTGTACTGTTGTGTGGTCACTTTCCCAAAAAATAACTTTAGCACTTCAAGTATCCTGAATTAGATGTCAGACATAAGCCAACCTCCGTGGAAGCAACACCTCCAGACCTCTACTTTCTTCTCGAAGTAGGGGAAATAATCGACTGGACTAGCTGATCCAGTTTTGGCCGCGTGTAGATCCACCCTCCGAAAAAGTACTTTTAACACGTTCTGACACCCGAGATGAGCACCAGTCACGAGTCATCGGTGTTGAGATACAGATCAAGACCTGTAATCTCCTTTCGAAGTAATTATTGGTATTTCTATAAAAGCATTCCGCATCGTTCGTCCCCGCGAATACGAAAGCCACCTGGAATTGGGGTGTCAAATGTATTTTGCCGTGTGTAGTACGAAACCCTGTGGGTTAATCACAGTTGTCTGAAAAAATGTTACTTAAAATTCTTGTTCAGGAGGTAAAACTGCATAGAAAAATCGCAACTGCCCTAGTCTAGGCCACAGCGGAATATGTAGTAATATAGATCTACCTAATTATTTTCTACAAAGTTAGAAATTAAGGTCATATTTTAAGATTAAACAGAAGTTAATGAAAGTCTAGTCATGTGTAGTGCAAACACCATGACGCTTTCAAAATTTTCACTTAAAACCAAAAATTTAGAAGATTGATGCCATCTCAATGTTTGCGGAGTCACTTGTGTCAATAAACTTTCCATTCCGTGTGCTAAATCCGCACACCACTTGTACCCATAGACACTGGGGCACTTTCTTCACAACAATCGTAAACAATGACACCAACCGTCTGGCACATCCAAGGAAACTCAAGATTTTTCGGTAGAAAGAAGCAGCATGCACTAAATAATTATTTAAATGAATAGTTAAACATCAGTATAAGCTCATGAATTGCATAAATTTTTTATATATTCATGATTATTAATTTGAAAATATTCGTTGTTAAAAAAGTAACTAGATTCCTAACTCAAATATCAACAGTTTTGCTGTGAACAGTACCTATGGTGTTGTTCGTGCTCTCCTATTGTTTATCAGTGTTGCCAATTGGCATGTGTTTACCCTCTAAACTGGGTATAAGACCTACAAAAAACCGGGGAAATAAGTGAAATTAGCATATCTATTAGTAGAGTATACATATTAGAGCAATTTTATTATTATTACACTATTATGACAACTAGAATTAATGGAAACAGTTTGTAAATGCATCGGCGTATGTGTTAAGCTCCACTAAATTGGCAACGATGAAATTTTGCCGTCGTCTGCTCAGCAATGACAAGGTCAGAAATATTGGATTGTATCTAATTTAGAAATATCTGTAATTTTTCAGGGTTGATTTGGTTGAAGAGAGACATGAATTAAAATGAACATTTTGAATAACATAAAGTAAAATTAAACTAAATAATGAGTAAAGTAAACAATTTAGGGAATAAAGCTTTGCACCTCATAAACAGTGTAATTGTGTGCTGCCCGCAACTGTTTTTGGAGTGAGCGCTTAGGAACCCTTAGGAACCAGAAACCACAACGTAGTTCAAGTGCAATTTGAAGTGAATTAAGACCAAAATGTGTATAATTGCAATCAAATAAGCACTGTGGAGTTTCAGTTGTGATGGCAGTAGGGATAAAACCACCAATTACAAGGTAAAAATGAATTTCAGTTCAAACCATGACCCCGGGAATAAGAAGTTTCATACTTTCACTAATATAGGCAACAAAATGTTGTTTTATTGTGCTGATTACAACTGCAATCTTGAGTAAGATCAATAAATGTTACATATCCTATATGTTAATATTGTTCAAATGAGTGCTGGGAAGGACGTGAGGACCACGCGGGTTTTGAAAGGGACTGGAGGCGGACGATGCCATATTTGATTTAAAAACTGCCTTGAAAACATATTTTACAAAGACCTCACATGCTTGTTCTAGTTCATATGGCACTTTTATATATCACATTATGTTGACGAAACTTCAATCTTGAATGGTATGCTTTAAGATGTACTAATTGTGTTCTTGTTTCACCAATTAAATATCAAGTGAATAAGGCTGATCCACCTGAGTACAATGGATCCAAGGCAGTGTTTCCACCAAAGTGTTTTCTCCCAAGTTAGAAATTGAGGCCATAATTTCCAATCAAACAGAACTTAATGAAAGTCTAGCCATGCACAGTGCAAACTTACCTCCATGATGCTTTCAACATTTTTTGAAAGCGGTTTGAAAGCACTTTTCATTTATTCAAGTCTATATTACTTTTTTAATATTTGATAATTGTACGGCTGAAACAAATGTAAACCGTAATGCTTGCTAGGAATGGCAAGTCATCGTTGTCAATTTAGTGGAACTTGACACATACACTGATGCCTTTACAAACTGTTTCTGTGAATTCTAGATGTCATAGTATAATGCAATAATGATAAAATTGCTCTTATATTTATGTATGTATACGTATACTATATTACAAATAGATATGCTAAGTTCATTACATATTTCCATGTTTTTGTGTACAGTGGTACTTCGAGATACGAAAGGCTCAACTTACGAAAAACTCGAGATACGAAAGCCAATGCGAAAAATTTAACGGATCTACATACGAAAAGTTTTCAAGATACGAAAGGTTTCTGAAAGTCCGAGATTTGCCTGGATAACAATTTTGAAACTCGCGCCGCCATCTTAGTACTAGTAGACTCGCCACCATCCTCCTGCTCTCCCATTGGTTCCTGATGCTAGTCACCGCCATGAGATCCTTCTCTCCTATTGGACAGCATCCCTCCCATCATGCATCTTATACGTACGTGGTGGCGTACCTATCTTTGCCTCTTCGTACCAACATCTTTATCATACGCATGCGGCATTCGTTCGGTCCAACGATTTCGTTTAGTAACATAAATTTGTTAGTGATTTCGTTGTGCTACTTTATCGTGTTGTGTGAGAACCTAATTAGTATACGTACTACATAACTTAATTACGTACAGTATAGTCATGGGTCCCAAGAAAGTTGGTGAAGTTCACAGAAAGAAGAGAATGCTTTCTATGGAGACAAAAATGGAGATAATAAAAAAGTATGAAGCTGGCTTGCGGTTGAGTGTGATCGCTAAGGGATACGGCCGAAATCCGTCGACGATAGGCACCATCCTTAAGCAGAAGGAACCCATCAAAGCAGCTACACCTTCCAAGGGCGTGACTATTTTGTCCAACAAGAGGAGCCATGTGCATAATGAAATGGAAAGGCTACTTCTTGTATGGATTGAGGACAAAGAAATCGATGGCGATACGATAACCGAGACGGCAATCTGCCAGAAGGCCAGCGCTATTTTTGGTGATTTGATTGCCCAAGCCGAAGACGACGGCGGAGAGGGGATATCAAATTTTATTTTAAGTTTTTTGTAAAGTTAAGTGTTACAGTTTTGTTAATGTGTTTAGTAAAGTTTAGTTTGTTTTTCTGACATTTTTTTATGTGTTTCGTAAAGTTAAGTGTATGTATCTGCCGTTTGTCCTCCCCTCTGCCGCCACTTTTGGAGATAGCCTCAATCGAAAGTTAAGCTTCCACATTTTACGTACAGTATTTCTTGTATACCATGTACACTAATACACTTTATTTACAGGTTATTTTGTATTTTGTTATTAATTATGTATTGAATGGTCCAAATTGTTGTTGTATTTCATTGTTTATAGGTCAATTTAGCTTTAGTATGAAATTCACTGGGGTGATTTTGGAGGGCTTGGAACGGATTAGCCATTTTACATGTAAAATGTGGTCCAAGATACGAAAAACTCATGATATGAAGGACGCCTCGGAACGGATTAATTTCGTATCTCGAGGTACTACTGTATTATCCCAAGTTTGGAGGGTAAACACAAACCAATTGGCAACAGTGATAAAAAATAGGATAGCGTGAAAAACACATCGTAGCTAAAGTTTTCAACAAAACAAATGAAATTTGTGTCAGGAATCTGGGTACTTTTATAACAACGAATGTTTTCAAATGAATTATAAATATGTAACAAATTTATGCAATTCATAACCTTATTCTGGTGTTTAACTAATTATTTAAATGTTATCTAGCGCACACTTCTTCTTCTTCCTGAACAATCGCCAGGTTTCCCCAGTCACAAGTGTAAACACTATCGTTTAATATTGTTGTGAAGAAAGTGTCCGAGCGTCTATGGGTACAAGTGGTGTGCCGATTTAGCACAGGAAATGGGAAGTTCGTTTACACAAGTGACTCAGCAAACATTGAGGTGGCGTCAATCTTCTATGTGTTAGGTGTTTTAAGTAAAAATTTTTAAAGCGTCCAGGGGGTAAGTTAGCACTGGGCATGGCTAGACTTTCATTAACTTCTGTTTAATCGGAAATTATGGCATTAATTTTTAACTTCGGAGAAAACACTTACCTTGAGAAAAATTAGAGGTCTCGAGGTGTGGCTTCCACTGAGTTGGCAGGTTACTGGAAGTGCTAAAGTTATTTTTTTGGGAAAGTGATCGTGCAACCGTACAGGTGGTTGCCTGGCCGCACAAGGGAGCTTTACCCTATATAATTAACAATTTTTGGGAAGGTGTTCATGCTATGTCAGAAGCTAGCCATTCAGTATAATTTTACCTTAATTCTTTTTAAAA
This sequence comes from Macrobrachium nipponense, assembly GCF_015104395.2. Classification (NCBI taxonomy): domain Eukaryota; kingdom Metazoa; phylum Arthropoda; class Malacostraca; order Decapoda; family Palaemonidae; genus Macrobrachium; species Macrobrachium nipponense. The sequence goes on from NC_061106.1 coordinate 15,205,271, forward strand.
TTGCTTTCTTCTTGTTAGGTCTTACGTAATTTGTTGTAGTATAGTCTTTGTGTACAATGTTCAAATGCTCTCTCATCTGACTCCCAATTTGTTCTAGGTTCAAGTAGCCTATACACTTCACGTGTATGTCTGGTCACAATAGGGTAAAATACCGAATGGCCACCTGGCGGCCACCTCTACCAAAGTGCGACCACCTTCCCGAAAATAGGAAATTATGGCCTTAATTTGTGACTTGGGAGAAAAAAAAAAAAAACTTACTTCAGGAGGAAAGTATTGGTCTCAAGGTGTTGCTTCAACGGATGTTGGCTCTTGAGTAATGCCTGTCCTTGGTTACAGAACGTGTTAAAGTAATTTTTCAGGAAGGTATTTTACCCTATTAATTTCAGGTCAAGCAGCTTCTTAGAATGATTTCCTATATTTTGGTGCTTTAAACACTGTAAGAAGTATTTTGTATTCTATTCTTGCTTTTACTGGGAGCCATTGTAGCTTGATTAGTGCCTGGGTTATTCTGTCTTGGTAAAATAACCTCTTTATTAATGCGGTAGTTCTATTTTGTACTCTTACTTCAAGAGGAGAGTAGAGGTCTCGGTGTGCTGCCTGGATAGGCCCCAACTCTTGACTGATGCTCATTGCAGCAAATTCAACTACTTTTTCAGGAAGGTGGCCATATTCTGGGATGGGTGGCCGCTATGTGACTGTTTGGCCATTTACCCTGGATAGTTAGGAAAACCATAGTATATAATGTTGCAGTAGTCAAGCCTCAAAAGTATTTGGTCACAAATTGCTTTTTCAGAGTAACTTTGTTCAAATATTTTCTGATAAATGCAATGTTTCTAATATGATAGTTACAGTTTTTACAATATATGATTTTTCATTGATATTTTATTATCAGTAGATACTCCTAAGTTCTTCACTGCCTCTACAATGTTTATGAATGATGAGTCAATGGTTATTCTTTTGAAGTGTTCATATTTTCGTAGTGCACTATCAGATCCAAGTAACATACACTCTGTTTTGTCTTCATTGAGTTTTAGCATCTTTGGTGACATCCACTTTTTTGTATCATTCATTATTGCATCAATTTTATTTATGGGATCTTCTAACAAAATAAAACTGAGTATCATCAGCATACAGATTATAACTAACCTTGTGCTTGTTTAGGATTCTAGATAATTCAGTTGTTTAAATGCCAAACAGCAATGGACCTAGGACACTGCCTTTCTTTACTGATTTCACATTTGATACAACCACTGTAACCTTTATGTTTTTTAATTAGCTTTTGTACCATTTGAGTACATCATCTTCAATGGCTACTGCTCTCAGGTCTTCAAGCAGCAGATTAATATGGTCAGCTGTGTCAAGTGCTGCACTTAGGTCGAGCATAACCATGGATACCACATTTTCCACTTGCCAAATTATTATATCATTTGTAATCGCGCACAGTGTAGTTTCTATAGAGTGGTTATTTCTGTTTGCTGACTGATCATAGGGTATAATGTTGAGTTGTTTCAAGTGTTTCCATGTTTGTTCGTGAACTACTGTTTCTATGAGTTTTGAGAAGTATGATTGGTTTGATATTGGCCCATAGAAACTAAGATTTTTTACATGAACTTCCCTGTCAGATATATACTTAGCTATAGTCTCTGACGTTCCCGACAGAATTTCAAAATTCTCGCGGCACACGCGGGCAGGGAGGTCAGGTGGTCTACCTTACCCGCCGCTGTTGGCGGGTGTACGAACCAATCCCCCTTGCTTGTCAGATTTTCTCTGTCGCGGGAACGATAACAAACTGTTTTCTCGGTTCCTCTCGATTAGTTTTCGATTCTCGCTTGTCCTGGAGTTAATTTGGATTCTTTTGGTGACGTATTCGCTCTGTTTGGGCTTGACATACGCTAATTGTGGACGTTTTGATTTGGATTGGATTTTCTTTAACGATGTCTGACCTAGATTCAGTAGCTAAAACTTCTGTTTGTTTAGGGGTTTTTTTGTGTGATTGAAGGAATGTAAGGTGAGGTTGCCGAAAGCTTCGGTGGACCCTCACACGGTTTGTGCATGAAATGCCAAAGGGGAATGAATGTTCTTTTGCTAAACCTTGTAGTGAATGTAAGGTATTGAATGAAGAGAATATAAGGCTCTCTTTTCTTATGTTAGGAAGTTGGAACGTGATAGAGTACGTAAGCTCCTATAGAGTTCTAGTAGGTCTAGAATGAGTGAGTTGGATGTGGATCCTATGACTAATGTAGAAGTAGAACCTTCACTCCAAGTTGCAGCCCCTGCTCCCCGCACTGAAGCCGAAGATTCGTCTTCGGAGGCGGCGGCTCTAAGAGCCACGATTCTATATAGGATCAGAAGATTCGTCAGTTGGAAGGTAAGGAGAGTGTTAGTGATCAGTGCAGTGTCCCCAGTGTTGTGGAGGGTGCGTTTTTCTTGACCGGCTCCTTAGTGCCTCTAGGCCTAGACCTCTTCCAGACTCCCAGTTCCAGTGGAGTAGGAAAGTCGAAAGCCGCAAGAGGGCTAGGGAGAACCCCCACCGGTCAGGCGTCCCTTGGCAGATCCTGAAGTACGCTCCCAGGCTGCCTCGGATCGCTACAAGCAGGAGCTCCTACGCCAATGCTTCTCCTCTTCGTCGTCTCCCCTCTCCGAAGAGAGGTTTGGAACTCCCCGGATGCGTTGCGCCCGTTTGAAGAGGGCTTGGAAGGCTCCCTGCAGTCCTTTGGCTTCTAGTCTGAGGTTTTCCCGGAAGAATCGACGTTAGAGGCGAGAAAACAAGAGATCCTGCGATCGTTCTTCGCGCCCCCCTCGTTCTGCGCCTGCTTCCGAGGAAAGAAGAACAGGATTCTCCTACTAGAGTACTTGCGGGACTTCAAGCTCAGATCACGGCGCTGGCAGATTCTCTAGCATTTAGATCGCGTAGAAGAAAGGACGTTTTCTCTTCGATCAAGAGATCTAGGCGCCGCTCTTCAGAAGATCGTTCTCCTCTTTTTAGGCGGTCCCTCATATGGGGAGGAGTTTTCGTATGAAGGTAGGGATCACATGAGCGCCCCCTCCGCTCTCCTGGCTCTCTTTCGACTTCAAGGCGCCAAACATCGGTCGTACGCTCATGTAGAAAGAAGTTTTTTTCTCCAGATTGGATTCCCGCTTCCGGTATAAGCGCTCTGCGCCTGCCACATCACGCTATTTCTTAGACTCTCTCACGTGGACTTCTCTCAGCAGCCTCAAGAACCTAGAAGGCGCCCTTCTACAAGTAGGCGTTCTTCTTCAGATGTCGCTCTCCTCGGAGTGTCGGACCGTGACTTCTCTCCTTACAGGCGTTAAGAGTCTGGTAGGAGCCGTGCGCCTGATAGGCGTCCTGCTGTAGCCGCTCCCCGCAAGGTAGGCGCCAAGAGCCTACTGCACGTCGATCTCCTAGTAAGCGCTCTCTCTTTTAAGGCGTCCTACTCCTGAGTATTCTCCTCGGCGCAGACAAACAAGAGTCTTTCAAGCGCCCTTCTCCGTGTAGGCGCTCTCCCTCTTCTAGACGCACTACTCTTGACCGTTCGTCTCTTGGTAAGCACCAAGAACCTCGCAAGCGCCCTTCTCCAGATAGGCGCTCGTTTAGCTTTGAAGCGCCCTTCTGAATGTTATTCTCTTGTTAGAGGTCAAGAGTCTCGCAAGCAGCCTTCTCCTAGTAGGCGCATTTCGCCTTCCAGTCGAACTTCCGTTGATCATACTCAACTGGACAAGAATAGAGAGCCGCGCAAGCGCTTTGCTCCCGAGAGGCGCTCTTCTCCTGGCAGCCGCTCGCCTCAGGATAGGCGCACAGAGTCTGGTAGGCACTCGCCTCCTCGTAAGCGCCCTGTGGATGTATCCAAGGATTCTCGGGGTAGGAGCCCTACCTCTCCTTCAGCTGAGATTCCGTCTACCTCGAAGAGGGAGTCTCATTGTAGACAATCCAGAGTCTTCTCATCGTTCTCCAGTGGATGTGAACTCTTCTTCGAGAAGGCGCTGCTTCCGACCTCTCGCTCAGCTCCTACTAGGATCCCTTTGTCACCTAAGGGATCTTCCGCGCTCGCCTCGACAAGACGTCCTAGACAGTTCTGATGAGGAAACGAACACTTCTGCTGCTGTGTCTTCTTACAAGAAGCTTACAGAGCTGCTTTTGCAAGTTTTTGGGGATTCCCTTACTCCTACGGCTCCTCCTCACTCACTTTTTTCAACGGCGAAGACAGCGAAGAGTTCTTCTTGTGTGAGGATGAAGCCGACCCTTTCGATGAAGAAGGCACTGAGGAGTTTTGGTTCCTGGATGGCTTCCAAAGAAGAAGCGGGGAAAACGATGTTCGCTTTCCCTCCATCGAAGTTATCAGGACGCGCGGTGGTTTCTGGTACGAAACAGGAGAGTCCTTTGGATTGGGTTCATACGGTTCTTCGGATGGTTCGGATTTTTCGGCGCTGGTAGATTCCACGAGGAGAGCTGCCCTTAACTCGGCAAGAGACGACTTGGGCAATGAATGAAGTTAGATCACATGCTGAAAGGCATTGTTCAGAGTGCTGGAGGTATTTAAACTTCCTTGATTGGTCGTTGGGAGTCCTAGCCAAGAAAATTGAAGTGCCAGAGTCCTTTTCTCCAGAAGATCTCATGTGTGTTTTGTCTTGTATGGACAAGGCGGTAAGAGATGGAGCGAGTGAAATCGCCTCCTTGATGGGGCTGGGATCATGAAGAAGCGGTCCGTTTATTGTTCCTTCTTAACAAAGTCTGTCTCCCACGCCCAGAGGCTCTTCTTTGCTGTTTGCTCCTCTGTCCGCTCAGTTGTTCCCTTTAAACATCTAGTGCAGGACATTTCTTAGATCGCTTTCGGCTAAAGCCACCCAGGAACCTTTTGGCACAATCGGCAAGAAAACCTCGCCCCTTCCTTCCCTACCAAGGCTAAGAAGGAGAAGTCAAGTGCTCGAGAACCCGGTTTTGCGAGCTTCTTCCTCCAGAACCTCTACGTTTAGAGGTCGTAGACCTTCAAGAAGAGGTAAGACTTTCCCCAAGTCAGTTAAAGCCCCCAAATAACTTGTGCAAGCCTTTCAAACAAACGGTGGCCAGACTCTTAGGATTTGCAGAAGTCTGGGCCCAGAAAGGGGCGGATCCTTGGACCCTTTCAATTTGGAGGAGAGGTTACCTCATCCCTTTCTTCGTCGCAAGACCTCCCTTGACGACCACCCCAAGGGAGTGACAGCCAGGTACAGAGACCCCATCATGAATCAAGCTCTCCATCTAGCAGTAGATCAGATGCTGGAGAAGGGGGCTATCGAACTAGTGACAGACCATCGTTCATCAGGCTTCTACAACGACAACCGCCTTTTCCTAGTTCGAAGTCCTCAGGGGGATGAGGACGGTGTTGGACGTAAGCGCCCTGAACTTCTTCTTAGAAAAAGAAGAAGTTCACGATGTGGAAACACCTCATCAGTGCTGGCAGCACTTTCGTCCAGGGGACTGGATGGTTTTCCTTGGATTTGTCAGGACGCTTACTTCCACGTACCGATCCATCCTTCCTCGAGAAGTTTCTCAGATTCATGGATAGGGGGGGAAAAATTTTTCAGTTTCAGGCTCTGTGTTTCGGGCCTCTCGCGGGCCCCTCGAGTGTTCACGGGGATCCTGAGAAACGTAGCTCATTGCTTCATTTGAAAAGGGGTGAGGATATCCATGTACCTCGACGATTGGCTATAAGGGGCCAATTCAGAAGGATCGTGTTTGAAGGACTTGCAAGTAACACTAGAATTGACGAAGGCGTTGGGACTTCTCGTCAATTTCAAGAAGTCGTCGCTAATTCCTGAGCAAGATGTGTGTATCTCGGGATACAGATGAAACTCTCTGAGTTTTCGGGCTTTTCCCTCCCTCAGAAAGGATAGCCCGAGGATTCGAGAGAGTAACAACCTTCTTAGGGAAAGAAGTATGCACAGCGAGGGAGTGGATGAGTGCTGGAGCAATTCGTGTTTCCCTAGGAAGGTTGCAACCAGAGACCGCTCCAATTCTTTCTTCATCGGAATTGGAGTCGTCGTTCTCAGGATTTGACGTTCTCCCTGTCGTTATCCCAGGACGTCAAGAAACATCTCTTATGGTGGACAGATCCCAACCTCTTTGCGAAGGGACTTTCTCTTCAATCCCAGACCCCCAACCTGGTGTTGTTCTCCGACGCGTCGGACACGGCGTGGGGGGCGACTCTGGGAACCAGCGAAGTGTCAGGTACCTGGGTGGGGGACCAGGTAGCCTGGCACATCAACAGAAAGGCGTTGATGGCTGTGTGGTTGGCTCTGAAAGCTTTCGAGCCCAAAGTCAGAAGATCGTAGTGCAAGGTCAACGCGGACAACACTACAGCTCTGGCATATATCAGGAAACAGGGGGGATGCATTCCTTCTCCCTTGTACGAGACAGCAAGAGACCTTCTTCTGTGTGCAGAAGAAAGGGGAATCAAGCTTCTCACCAGGTTCGTGCAGGGAGAAAGGAATGTAAGAGCAGATCTCCTCAGCAGGAAAGATCAGGTCCTTCCCACAGAGTGGACCCTTCATTTGGATGTATGCCAGACCTGTGGGAAGTTGTGGGGGCAGGCCACACATAGACCTCTTTGCCACGTCGAAGAAACAAGAGACTGGATCCTACTGCTCTCCGATATCGGATCCAGCGGCATTAGCAATAGATGCTCTTCTTCTAGACTGGAGCGGACTTGACGTCTACGCGTTTCCCCTTCAAGATCCTGGGGCTAACCATCAAGAAATTCGTAGAGTCCGATTTCAACGAGAATGATCTTAATCGCTCCCTTTTGGCCCGGCCCAAGAATGGTTCAACGAGGTACTGGAATGGTTAGTGGCCACCTTCCAAGATGCTCCGCTAAGGAGCGATCTACTCAGACAGCCCCCACTTCGACAGGTACCACAAAAACAAAAATCTCCTCCCCGCTCTCAGTCTGACTGGCTTCAGACTGTCCAAAGTCTGGTCGGAGCGAAAGGCTTTTCAGCAACAGCTGCTAAAGCAATCGCAAGAGCCAGGAGACCTTCCACCTTGCGTGTATTACCAGTCAAAGTGGGATGTCTTCAGAAGATGGTGCAAGAGGAAGAACATTTCCTCTTCCAGTACCTCTGTGACCCAAATTGCGGATTTCCTAATTTTTCTCAAAGAAGAGTGTCATCTGTTGTGTCAACTATTAAGGGATACCGCAGTATGTGGCAGCGGTATTTCGGCATAGAGGCTTAAATATCTCGATGATAAGGACCTTGCATGATCTTATTAGATCATTTGAAACCATTAAACGTCCTCATGTTGTACCGAACTGGAATCTAGACGTAGTTTCTACAATTCCTTGGATCGTCTAGATTCGAACCTCCTGGCTCAGCCTCTTTCAAGACCTGACGAAGAAGGCTCTCTTCCTTATGGCCCTAGCTACAGCTAAGAGGGTGAGTGAGCTCCAAGCTATTGAGGCAATGTCGGGTTTAAGGAAGATTCTATGGTGTGTTCGTTCTTCCAGGGTTTCTTGCAAAGAATGAAAACCCATCACGTCTTGGCCCAGGAGCTTTGAAGTTCATGTTTATCTTTTCTGGTAGGGGAAGAGCCTGAAAGAACTCTTGCCCTATGAGAATTATGAAGTATTACCTTAAGAGGAAGGAGCAACTTAAGGCTAATCAACATGTGCTTTGGTTCTCCGTAAAGGACCCCACTCGGCCCATGTCGAAGAATGCTCTTTCCTTCTTCCTGAGAAGTCTTATTACAGCAGCACATGTTGCCGTGAAGAGCATTTTAAACTACTGAAGTGAAAACTCACGAGGTGAGAGCCATTGCAACTTCACTTGCATTCAAGAAAAATATGTCTGTGCGGAACTTGATGGAGGCGACTTTTTGGAGATGTCCAGTCGGTTTTCGCAAACCACTACCTACGTGATGTAAAAATCCTGTATGATAAATGCTTCGCCTTGGGCCCTTTCGTATCGGCGGATTCGGTGTTGGGGCAGGGAGCTGAAACTTATCCTGTGTAAATTTTTCGATGTTATGTTACCCTTATGTATTTCGTGTTTTTGGTTGGTCTGAAAGAGGTTGCAGGAGCACCTCTTTTTTGTCAGTAATATTAACCCTTTGTATTTTGGTTAGGTGGTCTGGTGGGTTTTGGCTCCTTGCAGAGGTAGTGGTAAGGATCTGTTATGTAAGCGGACAAGGTCCCTTTAACAGGATCCGACTTGGATTCTACCACAATAGGGGATCACATATCCCAGTGGTAGATCCGAGAGTCTTTCAAGCAACAGGTCACGTCCTAGCTGTAGCTCTCCAGGCAATGCAGACTCAGAGACAGTATCTATGAAGTCTTCATCCTGAAAAGGTGAGAACCAAGGTTTTTATATCCTACAACATTAGTTGTTTCCCGTCTTTACCTGTATTATTTACCTGTCCCTTACCCTCCACCAAGGTTGCAAATCGCCAAATAAATATCTGACAGGGAAGTTCATGTACAAAAATGATATTGTTAAACTACAATGGCCCACCCAGCCTCCCCTCAGGAGACAGGTGGAAGAGAAAAATCTGACAAGCAAGGGGGATTGGTTCGTACACCCACCACCCAGCGGTAGGGTAAGTAGATCACCTGACCTATCCTGTCGCGTGTGCCGCGAGATTTGAAATTCTGTCGGGAACGTCGGAGACTATAGCTAAGTATATATCTGCCAGGTAAGTATGTACAAAACTTTATTGTAGTTTAACAATATCATTTTTCTTTATCGCGTTTTCCTTTGTAAGCCAGCTTAAGACAAGCAAGCTTTTTGCTATTTGTGAAGAGTACTTGTGCTAAACTCATTTGGACAGTATCAAAATATAGCTCCCGCAACTGATTAAAGTTTTTTGCCTCTTTAAAGTCGCTTATGGGAAATGGGTATTTTCACATTGTGTTTTTTACTTTTCTCATTGTTTTTTCGAAGTCATTCATGTTCAGTTCTTCAAACTTACTGAATTTCCTATTACTCATGATGATCACCAGATCAGAGTGGACCACCTTTTCTAAACTATGACAGATGCTTTTAATTTTTTCTTGAAAGTAGTTCACAAAGTTATTAGCCAGGTTCTTGTGGTCATTGGTTACATCAAGTAGAGCAGTTTCTTTCTTGAATCCTAATATTCCAGTTAAATTATCATGGATTTTTTGGGATTTTTCTTTTCACTAAATATTTTGTTGTATATTTAATTGTTTTTAATAAGTAATTTTACTGATTTCTGGCTGCATTATACAGTGACCAATTTTAATTTCTTGTTGATTTTTTCAATCTTTTCCATAGATCTTCCATTTTTCTTTTCTTTTTCTTAGCTTTGCATAATTCAGTTAAACCATTTTGTATTTTCTCAAACTAGCAATAAAATTTATCAGCTTTAAAGTTGGTTTTGTTTTTGTAATATTCTTTTCATTGCATAGCCTTTCCATATATTTATATTAAATGTGACTAGTTTTTGTAATAGAGATATCACGTATTCAGGCTCAGTTAGAGTGACTCACAATCTCATTGTTTTTGTTTTTTATCACTAAGTCGATGGTATGGTTCAATAATGATGTCGGTTTCCCCACATTTACAAGATCGTGTCTTTCAAGTACTAACTTTATAAATTCTTTGGCATAATTGTCAGCATTATTTTCTAAATGCAGGTTGAAGACACCACAAAAAGAAGTGTGTTTTAGATGTCAGCTAACACGTTTAGCAAGTCACTGAATCCATCTAGGAATTATCTCACACTTTGGTTTGGTGGTTTGTAAACTGTTATAATCTGAATGTGTAGATTTATGTGTAATTTTAGTTTTGATATATTCATATGTATTGAATACATTTTGGTTCATTATGGATACTTTGTATACTTTTTAACAAAGTATCCCACTCCACCAACTAAATTTGTTTTCTCTCAGTACATGGTAAAAGTTGCGAGTTCCTAGCATCATTTTGTTTATTTTAGAATAATCACTTAACATTATTACTTAGCCAAGTGTATGTTAGCATACATATATCCAGATTGTGATCATTTCTAAGATTTCTGATAATGCTGGTTTTATTTCCTACTGACTGTATGTTTTATTAAATTGCATAGAAGATTATTTGTCAAAGCCATGATCTGTATTATTTTTTGCCCTTGATACCTGTTCTTTATATACTATGCACTTATTCCCATCATATGTTTTATGTTCAGTCTCACTATGACCTTTCTTTTCACAAATGTTACACTGTAAGGTGGTGCTAGTACAATCATTTGATGTATGGTTTTCACCACATTTAGGGCAAACTTGGTTATTTGTACAATTTGTTGCACTATGACCAAATTCCTGTCATTTATAACATTGATTGGGCATGTTACAGTTGTGCACACTATAGTGGCTATGCATGAGTCTCGTCCGCTGAAAAGGAGACTCGTAACTTGTCGCCTTCCCTTGTCCCCCTTAAGAAGGCTAGTGTATTGCAAGAGGACCAACATCCTTCTTACGCCAGTCTGATGTTTTTGCACATAGAAAAAGTTCTGTACAGCCATTGGCACGGAATCTGTATCCTCCTGTGCTCCCCTCTCCAGATCATTCTGTTGTTCATACATCTGGATCCAAGAAGCGGACTGCACCTAAGCGTCTATTGATGCATGTGCACCCTTCTTGTACAGAAGAAGACATACAGTGGACCCCCATATTTGCGTGCTCCGGATTCCCGGACTCGTGCATTGGTGGATATCTCTGGAATATTTCCCCCTATCATTCGAGGGGAATTTGCCTATTCACGGTATTTTTCTATAAAAATACATATCACAAATTCCTGTTTTTTTTTTTTTTTTTTTTTTTTTTTTTATCAGTCATCATAAATGCACTTTTTGAGATGAAATGATAAAAAAAAACAGGTATAAACATTTCAGTGTCTTTTTCTTGGGTTTTAACAAAAAAGTAGGCTGTTCTAAGCATTTTTATAGGGGTTCCAACTATTCCTGGATTCTAACTATTCGGGGGGGGTGTCTGGTACACATCCCCCGCAAATACGAGGGGACCACTGTAGTTCGTCTTTCATTTTCAGTAGAAGTTCAGGAGCATCCATCGGCTCAGGAGCACCAACTGGTGCAGGAGTACCCATTGGCCCAAAGGTCTTCTCTTCTTTAGGAGCGCCCATTGGCGCATTCTTGTCCCCTGGCATTGGAGCCAGTAATTGTGCATGAGAGTTTTGACTCCCAAGTGCCCATTGGTGCCCTGAGTGCCCATTTGCACCTCAAAGCATCCAAACGCCCATTGGTGACTTTGGAACAGTCATTTTTGATTCAGCAACTGTCTAATACTGGTACAGCTAGTTGTCGACTTTCGACCTATGCGAGTTACGACTGATCGACTTTCTGACCACCCACAACTAAAACGACTGGAAGTGACGTGAGCAAGAAAGAGTTGGGTCCAGCTGAAAACGTAGGGACAAGTTTTCCCCCAGCTCCCGCCTCTCCCACACACAGCTCACTTTTCGAGTTGCTAATGACTATATATCATGCTTCGGCAACAAGGATATAGTAACTCCGGTAAACTTATGCCATCAAACATAACCATAGATAAATTTGAGAGAGAATAATTTTAATCAAAATTCAGGTCTTGAAAGAACATATATTACTGTTGTTTTTCACCCACTGTAAAAGATAAATAACGTAACTAATGGTAAAGCTAAGTACTACGATGGAAATCAATGTGGGAAAATAGCAAACGGAATCATTTAATTATTTTTACACAATAAACATGCCCACAACGCAATCTGTTAACGAAAAAAATTTAGTTGCACGAGACATTAAATTCATATTTCACTTAAAAACAAAGTAAAGTATAATGAAAAACAAAATTACCTGGTGGTCTCATATAAGTAAAGTATCTAGATGTGTTTATGCTAACAAGAAGCAAGGCAAATTCGCTCTGAATTGGAGGTAAATACATTGAAATAAACATAAATAGGGCGAACTAAAACTCCTATTGCCATCAGCTGATTTCCAAACTAGAACATTGACCGCTTGTTAGTATTTATGATACAGTAATAATGATAATCCGTACATACAATATTATTGGATACAGTAATATATAACTTTTTAAAAGATGCCAAGTGCCATCAGTGGCGTGGGTTGGTATGCTATTGCGACCCACCTCGGTGGTCACAGGTTCAATTGCTCGGCCATTCCATTGAGGAGTGCGTTATATGTATTTCTTGGTGGTAGAAGTTCACTCTGACGTGGTTCGGAAGTCACGGAAAGCCGTTGGTCCCGTTGCTGAATAACCACTGTATGCAACGTAAAAGCAGCATACAAACAAACAAAAAACAAACAAACCTGAATAGATTGCATGTTTTTATTTCATAAATTTATACATAGCCATCAGCAGCATGACATCGCTCAATTATGCCGATGTCGTCCGAATCTGATTCTGTTAAAGTGGCCAACTTTTTTTCTCCTGTTATATTCATAGTCAGACTGCATTGAACCTCCAGAATTGGCTTATATTAATAAATTAATATTAAATTATATCGTACATGTAGTATACTGTAGGCTAGGCTACTGTATTTGTATGTATACGATATATACTGCCATATCATCATCATTGTGTACGTGAGGCTAACTGTTAATGTTATTCAATTTCTCTTTGTACTGAATTATTATAAGCCAATGTTGATTGAACCTAGAGAATTAGCTGAAATTAATCATTACTATGCCATATATGATAAAGTATACTGTGAAGTGTAGGCTAGGCTAGGCTGCTCATAGGTAAAAGATGGTATTGATTAACCTAGTGTAGGCTAGCTAGTATATATTCTTACAGTGAATTAACCTAGGCGGGAGACTTACGTCCAAATCGTCTTACGACCGGTTGGTCAAACCAATTGCAGTTGTAAGTTGACAACCAGCTGTACTGTGTTTCGAGCTATGATGGTAACACTCATCCATTGCAGCTATTTAAAGTAAATTAGATAGTATTTTGGGCTTTACGAAGACTTCGGCTTCCCCTGCTCAACCTCAAGTAGTTTTGTCCCCAGTTTTGTTGGAGAAAGAGGAGGATAAGGAGTTTCTTCTTACAGCCTACAAGTCACTTCTTTGCTATTTTTTAGCGAATTTCTCTGGACTCTATCAGGCCTACGGCTCCGTCTTCACCAGAATCCTCCTACCTGAGGGACAGTCAGACAGATTCGTCAAAGTTACCCAAACTAGTTCTATTTGTTTCTGCTCGCAAGCCCTTAAAAGAGGTTAATCTTTGGCTTGCGGACAAGAGGGACCAAAGGAAGGTTAATTTTAACTTCTTCCTTCCTTCTCTTCTTTCACAATGAGGCACTTGTGTTTGTGAGACCGCGGAGACTTTGGGTGTTACTCTGCCTCCCGCCCCAGGGGGATTTTTTTCCGGTGCCTTTGACTCAGCGAGAAGGTCAGCTTTTAACTCTTACTAAGATAAATGTTCTCAGTGTTGGAGTTGGGTCACCTCATCAAGAAAATTTTTGAGTTTTTGAGGTAGTGAGCTTCCTTGATTGGATAGTAGGAGCCTTGGGTCATAAGATCAAGGAATGCATTTCTTTAGATGAGGAGACTTTTTCGGATATTTCAGGTGATATTTCCTGCCTTGATAAAGGCATTAGAGATAGTTCCTTGGAGTTGGTCTCTCTTTTTATTCTAGGCATTTCCAAAAAGAGAGAACTTTGGTGCTCTTTCACCCTTAAACATCTTTCTCGAACAGAGATCTGCATTGCTTTATTCTTCAGTCTGCAAAACAGTGATCCTACTCCCAGCTTGCGTCCTGTCTCAGGTAATGTGCGCTCAGCCCTATTTGTGGCAAGGATTTGTTTAGATCCTTCCTGGGATCTATGGGTAGAGCTCGCTTCACCCTGTGTTCCATCAAAAAATAATTGGCTAAGTCCTCTTCTTAAGAAGTGAAGGGCCAGTCCTTTGTTCACCAATAGGAGCAAGGCTCCTCCAGTTTTGGACAAACTGAGGAGGAAGATGGGTGGCACCATGGATAGTAGAAGTTTTACGGGAGGGCTATGTTATCCCTTTCGAGAGAGCTCACCCTTGTCCAACTCTCCAATAACTTTGTCAGCCTACTCAACAGGTTTGGAGAAATTCATTGCCCTATTGGAAGAAGTTTCATCCCTCTTAAAGAAGCCTTAGAGTTAGTAGTAGTAGATCCACAAACTCCAGGACTCTACAATTGACTTTTTTTTTTGTCCTCAAGGCCTAGGGGGAGTTAGATGTAAACTTGCTGAATCTGTTTGTACGGAAAACAAGGTTCAAGATAGAAATGAATCAGACGGTTTGTCATCCATCCATCAGGGCGACTGGATGATTTCCATTGGTATGGAAGATGCATATTTCTATATCCCGATTCACCAAGAGTCAAAGAAATTTCTCCAATTTATTTTCAAGACCAGAGTATGTCAGTTCAGAGTCCTGTGTTTCAGGCTGTTGACAGCCTAGCAAGTGTTGACTCATGTACTGGCTCCCATTGCAAATTGGTTACATATAGTAGGGATCCGAGTGTCTCCTTATCTGGATGATTAGCTTCTTTGATCGTGCGCACGAGAAGTATACGGAGGACATGCAGAGAACCATTTTATTAGCAAAAAAATTAAGACAGCTAATGAAGTCACAACTAGTCTCTTCAACAAATACATGGTCTATTTAGGGATGAAGATAAACTCAGTGACATTGTGGGCTTTTCCATCCCTACAAAGAGTGGAATCTTGCATCCAGAAGGTGAACCATGTTCTGTTCCTTCAGAAGTGCTCAGCGAAGGAGTAGATGACCCTTCTAAGTACAGGCAGTCCCCGGTCATCAGTGGGGTGCTGATAAGCGAAAACCGCCATCAACAGAAACTTATGGTGCCAAGTTTCAGTTAATGGCACCTCTGTTAGGTATGTTATGGCGCCATTGCTGTTATCGGCACTTTGTGGCACCATAAATCGCCGATTCAATGGCGCTAGACAAGCTCTGTTAACCAAGTCAGTCGATAACCTGGGACTGACCTGTTCTTTATCTCCAATAGAACAATGTGTAACCTTGAGAAGACTTCTCATGAGGAATCTTCAATTCTTCCTCAAAGTAAATTGGAACAGATAGAAGTTCCCAGACTCGTTTGTGTTCCAAGTAACAAACAAGATAAAGGAGGACCTGTCTTGGTGGAAATCAGAAGACAGGCTTTTAGAAGGGAAGTCACTCCTCCCTCTGAGCCCCGACCTAGTATTCTACTCAGACGTGTCTGACCTAGGTTGGGGAGCTCTCCTAGGAGACCGGGAAGTCTCAGGAATGTGGAATGGACATCAGAAGGAGTGGCATGTCAATTTGAAGGGGCTGACGGCAATCCACTGGGGACTGTTGGAGTTTGTGGTGTTGGTTCACAACAACAAAGTGATTTTCCTCTCAGACAACACGTCTCTGTTGTACATCAGGAACCCACTCATTCTCTCTGCGAGGCAGCAAGGTCCCTGCTTGACAAGATTGATCCAAGGAAAATTCAGTGTCCTAGCGGACGAATTAAGTCACTAAAAGCAGGTCCTTCCAACATAGTAGATGTTGAATCCGTTAGTCTGCCTTGATTTGTGGAAACTTTGGGACAGACCAATTCTGGATCTGTTTGCCACGTCAAAGAATCATGGTCTTCCTCTGTATTTGCTCACCCAGCAGCTCCGGATCCTCAGCTTGGGCGACAGACGCAATGCTTGTGGATTGGTCGGACAAGGACTTGTATGCCTTCCCACCATTCAAAATGGTGAGGGAGGTCGTCAACAAGTTCAGGTCTCACCGGAACATTTCGATGACTCTCATTGCCTCATTCTGGCCAGCTCAAGAATGGATTCTGGATCTACTAGAATGTTTGGTAGATTTTCCAAGATTTCTACAACAGAGGAACAGGCTACTCAGATAGCCCCACTTCAGAAGGTTCCATCAAGGTCTGTCCACTCTGGCTCTGACTGCTTACAGGCTGTCCGACGCCTGGTACGAGGGAAGAGTTTTTCAAACTAGGCTGCAAGAGCTGTTGCTCAATGCAGGAGAAAGTCATCTAATGATGCATACCAGGCAAAGTTTACAATCTTTAGATCATGGTGTAAAGAAAATAAAATAACTTCCTCTCAAACTTCTATAGTGGAAATTGCGGATTTCTTGTTGTACCTGAGAACTTCCAGGAACCTGTCGACTTCGACCATCAAAGGATATAAGTCTATGCTGGGGTCGATCTTTAGACATAGATAAGTAGACCTGTCATATGATAAAGACCTGTCGGAGCTTATCAAATCTTTGGGCACGGAGAAACTTAAAGATCATAAAACATTATCATGGAACCTAGACGTGGTCCTTAAATGATTGTCAGAACCACAGTTTGAGCCATTTAATTAGAGACTTAATGAGAGAGACCCCTTTTCTGGTAGCCTTGTCCACAGTAGAGATAGTAAGACAGCTTCACTTGTTGGACAAGAGAGTGGATTTTGTCCAAGGTAATGCGGTTTGTGCATTACCTTGGGTAGAACTTCCAGTCAGTTCAGAGATTTACTCAGAATCCACCCTCCAAAGTGTAGGTCTCCCATGTAAAGACCAAAAGTTTGTATTTGTGTAGGAATAAATTGCAAATTTTAAAGTAATTTGTGTTTTTCCTAAAATTCAAATCTGAAGTTCTTTACATTTATGGCCCACCTCAGCCACTCCTCATTCAGGTACCTAGGCCAAAAGGCAAAGTGGGATGCAAACCGACAAGTGGCCGGGGCTTCCCCCATAATATTGGTAGCTAATGGCCATTCCAGCTCGTGTTTCCAATCAAAATCTATGTAAAGACCTTCAGGTTTGTATGTTAAGAAAAATACAAATTAGTACTTTGAAATTTGATAAAAAGTCATCTTTTCTTATAGAAAGCTCCCATTACTTTTGGAAAGTGCCAATCACTGTAGAGCATTTTGACAAATGTTCAGAGCTTTCCATGGTTTGTACTGTAATATTTTTTTTTTTAAGATTACTTTGGTTACTTAATATTGTAGCTTCTGCTCCTTGTGTATATTCTAAGTCATGCTGTTATCTTGCAGATCTACATTATGTTCAGCAGCTATGAGAGGCTACAGAAGCGATCTGGGAAGAAGGGAGTTGATAGGTTTCAGTATTTAAAGGAGCTCACAGAAGAACTTTTCTACTACAGAAAGCTCTGGTATGTACGTACTGTATGCAATAACTTTTGTAATTGTATTTACAGAAGTAACCTGTGTATTGTAGGAGGTATGAAGTGTGTTTTAGATGTGAAGTATGGTTATTAATAATCCTTTTTCTTTCAGTAAATCATAAAGGAACGATAGCTTTTCATTCTTTTCCTGCTTCCCTTTAAGTCATTAATGTTTTATTTTGATGTATAAACCAGATTTTCATGAAAATCTTGGGTAAATAACATTATGCTGTTTTATGGGAGATGTTAGTTTATTATGTAGTCGCTAAATGAATTTTCATATAGATTAAATATGAATTTCCTTTTATTTTGTTTGATCTTACTTTTGAATTTTATTTACCGAGTTTTTTTTTCATGGCTTAAAATGATTTTTTTTTTCTCACTAAATTTAGGTTTGTCCTTTACCTGTGTGGTATTTTTATTTTTGATTCACCCTTTGAATGCAAATGAAGCAGAATGTCAAATAAATAAAACTTAATAATTTTATATGTTCATGATGACAGGAGTTTCTCAGAAATAACTCGTAACTTGATTTTGTCAATTATATTTGAATTTAAAACTATACTACTGTAATAACTCGGCAGTATAGTTTTTTTTTTTGTTTTTTTTTTTTTATCAATATACTTACTGTACATTGGTTTTCAGGCATAGTGCTGAAACTTATGAGTAGCTTAGTTGTAAAAGACATGTCAAATTTGCTGAAGTCCTTGAGGTCAACATAATTACAGTGCATGTACCTCTTCCCATTTCATTTCAATTATAATCAAAAGATAAGGATACTAATTTTAATGCTGGATGGTTTGACAGCTATATAAGGTATGCACCAGGTATTTACAAAACAGGATTGGCCGACATTTAACATACTTCCCCTTCTTTTAATAAAGTTTTGAGTGAGCGATAGGAATACTTATCCCTGTACGTACTTGGGTTTTGTGTCTTCAGATTCAGCATTGTTTGTCCTGCGTAAGACTGTGACCATATATCCCTTTGGTCCTGTGATTCTGTTCCATGGCCATGCAATGTCTTGGGTTTTAGTTAAGTTGCTAGGTGGTCTACCAAGGCTATTACCTATTTGGCTGTTGAGTTTTTTTTTTGTGGTCTCAGACTTCATTACAAAGACCCTGGTGGCAGAATTTGTCCACATGGTACCTTTGAAGCTTTTGCATTCACTTTCCTTTAAAGAATTGTTGGGGAATGGGTGATAAAAAGTGGTGTTTATGTGCCAAGATGGGGAGGGCATTCAAGAAATAATTTTGTGGTGTCAAGTACAAGCATGCTCCTATTGTGAGTACACTTGTAGTGTACCTTACATTGTGTCCTGTGAGCATTATTTTAAAGGTGTTTGTAAACATTTTTTGGCGCCACTAGCTACACCACTATACGTATAGCCTTTTACTTGACCAGTTTCTGTCTGCCCTCTGTCTTGCTGTCCAACCTCTTTAACTATTACGTGTTAGTGTAGTTGGAGTTTTCTCCCAGTTTCACCTTTAGATCCTTGTGCTTTTTCTCATGCACCTTCTCAATCTCTATCTTGCTTTCCAGTCTACTCCAACCCCCTCTATTCATTGTCTTAATTGCTGAATGGTTAAAATTACCCTAGTGCTTGGCTTGATTACCAAAATTTTGTGATTCAGTTATTCATTATACAGGTGTGCAACACCTAATATGTTTTATTTTTTTTTTTATTTATCAAATGTCCCTTCACCCAATTTCAAAGAATGCAGTTATCTTGCTTTAGACTTAAACAAAAAATTACCCTCATGTCCAGTTGGACTTTTATATGTTCGACATTAAGCACTGCTGACTGACTGATTAAGTTGAAGCCTTTTGAAGATTTCAGTCTCGTTACCATGTACATTAAAGATGTTGGTATATTTTTTTTTCTGATCCTTTGGTAATAATTCCAAAGGTATTCAGGTAATTGTTATTTATGTAGCAGAAAGGAATTTTGTTAAGATTTCCTCTTGTCAAATGCCAATCATTTCCTTTCTTCAAAGTTTACTCTCCCTCCACTCTGTATGCAAGCCTTAGGTACACCTAAATTAAGCCGAGCGATCTGGTGATGGTAGATGAGGAAGCGCAGGTTACCTTAACTTGAATAGCTGGCACCATCTGCCTGAAATTAACAACTTGTATTGAAAACATTTTGGATGGTCTCCTGTTTGAGCTGTTAAAGTGGTATGTTATGCAAAACATTGTTACTTTACTATGGGTTTTAAAGATATTTTGATTATTTTCACTAATTTTTAGTTGCAGATTGCTCTGTGTAATTTTTTCTTGAATTTTTCTTTTCCAGAAGCTAAAGAACAAGTTCTTGCTAATTTAGCAAACTTTTCATATGATCCCATCAACTATCAGTGGCTGCGAAGGCTTAAAGTAATTGATATTTTTCTACACCAGCTCTCTGAAGGAACACTACCTCTGCGTAGGTTTGCCGCTGCTGGGATTTGTAATTTGTGTTTGGGTAAGTACATATTGGCTTGTCATTTTACAGCATGAGGAAGAAATGCTAGTGGTTTTTGTTTTAAATGATTGATAATCCTGCAATCATAGAATAATAGGGAGAAAATTATTATCAAGCTTTTTGAAAATGTAGCAGGTAATGTAGAAGATTATGTAGTCATTAGATATTCTCACTTGAATTGTAAAATGTCATGGCATTAAAGATCTGTCAAGGCAGGGTGCCCATCTTTTCATTAAATGGGCACTTTTAATTCATTCAGGTTATTCTTTTGTACTCATACACTAACTTTTAGTTAAATTATGTAGATATATTTAGTCTGTGTAACTTATACATCCAAAGAATTTTTGTTTGGTGAATTAATAGTTGCTCTATTTTCAGATTTTGAAAATAAGTCGTACATCCTGCAGAATGGGGGGTGTACAACTGTTGACTGAATGTTTTGAAGTCAGAGGATGAATCCTTAAAGTTTTGCTCTTCTTCCATTACCTCATTGATGTTCCTTGTCACACCTCAGTCTAACTCGGGTAATAACATATTCTAGTTATATCTGTTTTTAGTGATTTTTAGTAATATAATACACTGTAATTTGATTGTAATTCATGATTGTCAATTTTAATAGCCAGTATAATTTATGATTAGCTGGTGTCTTCAGACTAGCAAAAGTCCTTAAGCTAAATCTGTGAAATACCACAAGCTGAAACATAAGATCAAACTTGAAAATTATAGAGCTTTTGATAATCATAACTAATTTTAAGCTTATATAACCTAGTACTGGCTTCTATCAGCACTGCAGCTTCCAATTTATTTTTTTTTTTATTTACTTTCAGAGATCACAAGTGATAAAGTTGTAAAATTAATCACGATTAAGGCAGAAGGAAACAATCCTCGCATCACAAACCTTGCCAAGATATTTTTGTCTGATTATCATTATCCAGTAAAGGAGGGCAATTCAACCAAAACTGGAATTTAGTATTAGGGATCTTGGAGGATTAGGGCTTTTGTGTGGGAAGGCATCGGTATACAGTAATAAGTGATATAGGATAGTGTTGTTTGTAGCAAACTGTTGTTATTGTTGACCCGAAAAATAACGCTTTTGACAGAGAAACATTTATAGGATTATCTTGCGTGTATTTCCTCATTTAAATTACAGAGGGTGCATTTATATATATTGTTTATATATATATATATATATATATTAAATACTGTATATGTATTTTTATACAATTGTAGAGTAAGGAACCTTTAGTTTTGTGATTTTGATGGTTTGAATGGTAACTGGCCGTCAATTGATTATTTCTTATGTCTTTGTTCTAACAAACTTCGCAAATTACACTTGCTTCATGGCCATTGCTTCACAGTTTTGGAAAGAGACAAATTCAGACCTTGTCTTGGAAGGTTGGTGACCACAGCAACTGTCACGAAAAAGGTCACCTTTGAGGAAGTCCAGCGGTTTGCTGAACTTTCTGGAGACAGCAATCCTGTACACATAGATAAAGAATTCATTACTAGGGATTCTAAATTTGAAAATTGCATAGTTCACGGAGCTTACCTGAACAGCTTGGTATCTGCAGTTATTGGGACTCAGCTTCCTGGGCCAGGAACTTTGGTAGTGAAGCAGGAACTTAATTTTCCATCCCCTTGTTATATTGATGATTGAAGGAGGTGAATATAACTGTGAAATTAGCTGCTGTTAGGAAAATCCTTACGGTAGATTTTACTTGTGTCACAAGTTGCTGGGAAAGTAGTTCTTTTGGGGAAATTGTCGTCTTGCACGTCATTCCAGTAAAAAAGTTTAGTTATTTTACGAGAAAAACAAAGGTGAAAAATTTGTAAAAAATGAGTGGTGGAAAAGAACTTGTATTGGCGAAACCCTAAGGTTAGCAACCAGTCAGGATGCAGAGGTATTGAGACCAGCTGAGGAACGCCTTCAGGAGTGGGAAACTGAACCAGGGTTTTACTCCACTCTTGTTGAGGTACTTGATAAATTCTACTATATGTGTTCAAGTATTAGTTGTAAGGTAATAATTAGAATATGATCTTTAGTTTTTAACTTTCTGGTATTTAATAAATACTAATGAGGTATTTTAGCATTCAGTGCTGTTACCAAATTGGAATTAAAAATATTTTTATAACAGAAATGTTTTAATTATATGCCCAAAAAGAAGCAAGTGGTTAATAATAACAAATTTAATTTTTTCCCCAGATATTTTCAGAACACTCCATAGAAGTCAATGTTCGTTGGTTGGGTGTGCTCTACTTCAAGAATGGGGTAGACAGATACTGGCGAAAGACTGCACCTAAGGCCATAAGTGAAGAAGAAAAGGTGATTTGTTACACACATCAGGGTTTTGTTTGTAAAACTCTCTCTCTCTCTCTCTCTCTCTCTCTCTCTACTCTCTCTCTCTTCTCTCTCTCAAATTTCTCTCTCTCTCTCTCTCTTCTCTCTCTCTCTCTCTCTCTCTCTCTCTCTCTCATATTTACAAAAAATCCTATATGTTAACCATGGAGTCTAAATGGTTGCAGTAAACTAAATTCTCTCTCTCTCTCTCTCTCTCTCTCTCTCTCTTGACATTTCTGCCCATTACTTCCATTAATAACTGTGTCTTTGTATTTGTCTCTATCTTTTTTTTTTTTTATTACTCCTCCTACTCCAGTTTTCCCCTTTCATTTACGAAAAATCCTGTTGGTTAACCATGGAGTCTAAATGGTTGCAATAAACTAATTTATGACAATTCTTTGAAGATGGGAAACCTTCACCTGAGTTAAGCAGTCTCCTAAAAAATTAGATTTCTCTTTCTGCTTAGATTCTTATATTATTGAGCAACATAATACCAAAAATTATCTTGTCAGATGAGATGATGATAATGCTCCATAAATGACTTTCAAGATAGTACCAATCAATAATTTCAAGAATTAGTACCAAGAATTTGTTTAGCACTTTTGATTTTGTATGGTTGAAGGATTTCTGAACTAAAACACACCTTTCAATCGCATACAATGTCACAGAAAATTCATGCTGTATGCAGCACTAGAGTAAATTGTATATTAAGTAAGAATGTAGTTATGCAGCTTTGTCATTTTCAATGGAATTTTCAATTCCTGGTCAGATTAATGCTGACTTTTAACTTAACTAACAATAGTAAATTGTAATTTGTTCTTTCGTTGTTTGTTACAGGCTCGGATTCGATGTGGATTACTTCATAACCTTAGGGAACCAGTGCCACAGGTAGCCACTCAGTTAGCTGTTCTTATAGCAAAGATTGCTAGAGTAGATTGCCCAAGGGAATGGCCAGATCTACTTCCAGCTTTATTTGAAGCTGTGAAAAGTGATGACCAGCTTGTTCAGCATAGAACACTTCTTAACTTACACCATGTTATTAAGCAGCTTGCATCAAAGAGGCTGGCTGCTGACAGACGAACATTTCAAGTAAGGGTTAATGTTTTCAAGTGCATGCAAAGAATTGTTAAAGATTGGAATTTCATTACAGTTATTCTTTTGTTATAATTCATAAATAGGTATGTCGAATTATTTCACTTAATTGTTCCACCAACCAGAACACCAATTGTACCTTTATATTTTAGTCACTTTTATTAATAGCTTTAATTAAGAATCTTGAGGAGAGGGTAGTTTTACATTGTTGACATGTTTTCCAGGAATTAACAAGTCAGATGTTTACATTCCTCCTTGAACTATGGCGATCACAGACAGAAGCCTTTTTAGCAGCTGTGGGACAAAATATGGAAGTTATGGTGCCATGTCTTGAGCGTTCACACCTTGCTCTCAAGATCTTGCGCAAACTTCTTATTCACGGTTTCAAGAAGCCTCATGAGAGTCAGGATGCTATTACTCTACTGGAGTCTGTATTTGACCGCATCAAGATTCTTTTGTTAACTTTTTTAGAAAGCAGCATGAAAGCAATGATCACGTAAAGACAATATCTGAAAAATATGTTGTGCTTTTAACCAAAGTTCTTCTGGACATGTTGGAAAATTTTCCATTTTCATATTTGCAGTTCATAAAACCCAGTCTTGAATTAACGAACATATTATGTTTTCACCCCGGCTGGTGATGGACTACTTTTCGAAAGGTTTACAGTGCAGTGTTTGAATTTGATTAAAGCTATCCTCCTGTGTCCAGAATATAAGCCATGTAAGGTTGTGGAAGATACCAAAGACCCTCAGACTTTGGAAGCCTTCAGGATAAAGTCTGAGTTCTTTGACAATTCTGTGTTGGCAGGGATGTGTCATAAGCTCATTTCCCACTATTTCCTTCTCACACAAAGTGACTTGGAAGTTTGGGATTCGGATCCTGAAGGATTCTGTATGGATGTGGAAGGAGGGGAGTCATGGAAATACAGTCTCAGACCCTGTACAGAAACACTGTTTGTCTCCCTCTTTCACGAATACAGGAATGCTTTAACACCAGTGTTGATGGAGATGGTAAGGTCATCCCACAGCCCAGTTGATCCAAGGGACTATCATGGAATACTCCAAAAAGATGCAGTGTACAATGCAGTTGGCTTAGCAGCCTTTGAACTTTTTGATGATATTGACTTTGATCAGTGGTTCACATCTTCCCTGATAAATGAGCTGAAAGTGAAGGACTCAAATTATCGCATCATTCGACGGCGTGTTATATGGTTGATTGGTCAGTGGACAAGCGTGAAATTTTCTCCAGAGCATCGTCCAACTTTATATGAAGCTTGCATTCACTTGCTGTCTACTGAAGAGGACTTTGTTGTGAAGACTTAGTGCTGCCATGACTCTCATGCATTCAGTAGATGATTTTGAGTTTGACCCACAGCAGTTTATGCCTTACCTACCTACTATATTTGGCTTACTTTTCAATCTGCTGAAAGAAGCTCATGAATGCGATACGAAAATGCAGGTAATTCGTTGCTCTTTGTTGATGTTGTAGTTGATTTATTCAGATCAAGGTAAGTGGTACATATGAGATGTTCGTAGAATAAGTTTCTTTTCTCTCTCTCTCTCTCTCTCTCTCTCTCTCTCTCGCTCCTCTCTCTCTCTCTCTCTCTCTCTCTCTCTCTCTCTCTCTAAGTTAAACTTTAACATTTCCACAGTAGTACTTACAGTTGTAGTTTGTATTACCCTATCTATAGTAAATTTGTGTACACTTTTTACTTCATTATACTTATATTAATTTTCTACAGCATCTGTGATGTTTTACAGGTATATTGTATTTTTAGTTTGATATTTTTATTATCAGCAACTCAGAAAATGTGCATCAATGTTTAATGTATTTAAAGTTAGAGTGAACATTGTTCTCGAGACATTAAATTCTTTTTTTGGTTCCTTTAAAAGGCCTTTGTCAGTATTCACATTCCCTAGTTCTGTACTTGAATGAATTGTGCATCTTTGTTGTAGAATTTGGAAAGTATATAGTAGCAACCCCCCCCCCCCCCCCCCACCCTTTCTCTCTCTCTGTCTCTCTCTCTCTCTCTCTCTCTCTCTCTCTCTCTCTCTCTCACCAGCAATCTAGGTTCTTAGTAGCAAGACCCCATGTAGAATAATTTATTTGGAAATTTGATGGTGTTGATAAATGATATTCCAAAGAATAAGTGGTGGCACTTTCTTAGCTCTGAAGTACTCATCATGCTGAATTATTTAGTTGAATGTATTTTTTCATCATGAATCCATCTGCCTTTTAAAGACTTTTTTTCTGCAGTGCTAATGCCCCTGGGTATATATTTTTATTTTTTGTAGACCTAAATTGAATAGGCAAAATTAACTGTTCATGTATGTGGCCCCATGATCCATTAGTATGTAGTGACTATCCATTTTGTTTCATGTAAGTGCTGTCTGTCAACGTAGCTACAAGAATCTCTCTAGCTCTGCTGTAACAATTTTAGAAAAAGAAACTTAAATTCATTTCCATTTCATTCCAATTATGTCTTTCTAAAATTTTTCCTTTTTTCCACCGCTTTCCATAGTACAAGCATTTTTGGCGTGGACTCCCCATATTCATGGGGGATGCATACCAGAACCCCCAGGGAATAGCTAGAATCTGTGATTAGAACCCCGTAAAAAAATAAAAACGCTTAAAAACTGACCAGCTCCCACCTCTCATAGGCGCAGGAGTTGCCAGATCTCACAGATTCCTTGTTATGCAATCTTTAATTGTTTTAACTGGGGCAGCTGGCACGCTAAAGATGATCCTATTTTTAAGACCTCAGGTTTGTTAGCTATGAAAAATACAAATTTATTAAAAATTTTTGTCATATTTTGTTGGTTCAAACCTAAGAAAAACCAAAACAAGCTTATACCTGTATTTTTAATAGTTTTGTAAAAAAAATGCATTTTGGTACATGAACTTTTCCTGTCAGATATATACAGAATTCAAAACTCTCGGCACACGCGACAGGTAGGTCAGGTGATCTACCTTACCCGCCGCTGGGTGGCGGATGTAAGAAACCAATCTCCCTTTCCAGCCAGAATTTTTCTGTCGCCGGTGACGACTACACCTGTGGTTGTTACCTCCTGACAGCTTTATTCATTTCTCGTTGCCGTGGATTTATTTGGACTGACTTTCGGTGAAGTACCTGATCTTGTTGGCTTGGCATACGCATTTGTGGATTGTTGTTTGGATATTGATTTGGATTTTTCTTTGATTTCGAGATGTCTGAGTTAGAGGTTAAGAAATCTTCTATGTTAGAGTGTGCGCTATGGATGAATGCAAGTGAGACTACCAAAAGCTACGGTAGATCCTCACACAGTTTGCTTTAAATGTAGAGGGAAAGAATGTTCTTTTGTTAACCCGTGTAATGAGTGTGAGAAGTTGGATGAGGGTGAATGGAAGGCTCTTTCTTCCTACTTGAGGAAGTTAGAGAAAGACAGGGTGAGAAAGGCTTCGTCTAGGAGTTCTAGTAAGTCTCGTATTAGCGAGGTAGAAGAAAATCCTGTTGTAGCATTAGAACCTTCTCCAGTTTCAGCTCCTGCGCCCTGCATCGAACCTAAGGATACGACTACGGAAGTGGCAACCATGAGAGCCACGATCCTTAGCATGGAAAAGAAGATTCGTTCGTTGCAAGGTAAGAGTAGTGAAGGTGAATTGTGCAGTGACCCCCAGTGCAGTGGAGGGTGCGTCTGATCGGCTCCTTAATGCTTCCAGGCCTAGACCTCTTCCAGATCCCCAGTTCCCAGTGGAGGAGGAAAGTCAAAAGCCGCAGGAAGGTTAGGGAGAAACTCCCACCGATCAGGCGTCCCCCTCGGTAGATCCTGATGCTAGTACCCAGGTCTTGCCCTTGTTCGCTTGCGAAGAAGGAGGTATTGCGCCAATGCTTCTCTTCGTCTTCCTCACCTTCGCCTAGAAGAGGATGGAGCGCCTCGGATTCTTCGCGACCGCTGAAGAGAGCCTGGAAGGCGCCTGGCTCCTTTCCTTCCAGCCTGGAAGTTTTTCCAGAAGAGCCGGAAGTAGAGATCAAGAAACCCAGGAGGGAGCAGGAGTTCTCGCCTCATAGTAGGCTTCGAGCCTCTTCTCCGGTGGAGGATTTTACAAGATCTCCAGCTCGAATTCTTGCGGGACTGCAAGCGCAGATTTCGGTGCTGGCGGGCTCCTTGGCAGGAGGAACGCGTCGGAAAGGACGTCTCTCTCCCTGTCAAGAAGTCTAGGATTCCTTCGCCTGTGTTACCGTCTCAGTCAGAGTCGGTTCTCTCTCCTTTATCAGCGGATGGAAGGAGGCGCTCTTCCCTCGGCAGGCGCTTGTCGTCTTCCAGGCGTCAATCGCCCAAGAAGCTTTCTCCTGGTGACTACATCTGTCCAGTAGGAAGGGATCTAGCGCCTAGTAGGAGTTCGTCTAAAGACAGGCGTACAGCCTCGTCCCTCGCTCTTTTACGAAGATCCTTCATTCTCCGGATAAGAGAGCCTACTCTTTGATGGATTCGTCAAGAGACAGGATCTCGCCTTATGTTAGGCGCCTTGAGCCTAGTAGGCGCTACTCCCCAAGTAGACGCTCTCGCTCCCAAGCGTGGTGCGGAGGATAGGCGCTTTTCTCCTGATAGGCGCGGCTCTCCTTTTAGCCGCTCGGTTCAGGACAGGCGTGTAGAGCCTGAAAGATATGTCTCTTCTGGGAGACTACCTTTTGAAGAGACACACAAGTCGGGAGCGAAGTTTGTGGAGCATGGTAGACGCCGGTCTCCTAGTAGGCGACCTTCTCCAGGGCTTCGCTCTCCACTGTAAGTAGGCGCCAAAGAGCCTAGTAGGCGTTCGCCTCATGGTAGGCGCAGCTCGCCTGGCAGCCGCTCTCCTTTGAACAGGCGATGGATCCTGAGAAGCGCCTTGAGCATAGTAGGCTCTCCTCTCCTAAGCAGCGCTCCCCCTTGGAAGCCCGGAATTCTAGGAGTAGAATTAAGGAGCAAAGAGCACGCACTCATCAGAGTAGGAAGGACTCATTCGAGAGGAGCTCTCCAGAAACTTTGGCTTCCCCTGATAGGGCGCCAGTCTGCTACTAGACACTCTCTGGACAGGCGCATTTCTTTAGAGAAGGCTAACTGCCCTCGTAAAGAAGCGGAGGGTTCTTCAGTGGATGAAGTTGAACCTTCAGAAGAGGATTTGGTGAAGGGACCCGTCAGTTTCGTCCTATAAGATCCTTACAGATCTTCTTCTTCAAGAGTTTGGAGACTCCCTTACTCCCGTCGCTCCTCCGTCTCTCTTTATTCTATCTCGAAGAAGACGAAAAGTTTCCTCTTGTGTGAGGATGAAGCCAACCATCTCAATGAAGAAGGCTTTGAGAGGTGTTGGTGATTGGCTGCTTTCTAAGGAAGAGAAAGGGAAAACTGTGTTTTCTTTCCCTCCTTCCAAGCTTACGGGCAGACTTGGATTTTGGTACGAGTCTGGAGAACCCCTAGGTCTGGGTCTTCCTTCATCGGCGGATGCGGACTTATCTTCTCTGGTAGATGCAGCACGACGCTCGGCTCTTTTGTCTGCTAAAACTACCTGGGCTATGAACGAGCTTGACCACCTGCTGAAGGGAAGGAATGTTTAGAGTCTTGGAAGTCTTCAACTTCCTTGACTGGTCTTTGGGGGTCTTGGCTAAGAAGACTCAGAACCCGGATGCTATTTTCGCCAGAAGATCTAAACAGTGTTTCTAACGTGCATTGACAAAGCAGTTAGAGATGGATCGAGCGAAATAGCCTCCCTATTTGGAGCAGGGATCCTTAAGAAGAGATCAGTCTTCTGCTCTTTTCTTACTAAGTCTGTTTCGCATGCCAAAGAGCCTCTCTCCTGTATTCGCAGCTCTCGCCTCTGCTATTTCCGAAGAAGATAATCCAGGACATCTCAGGATCTATCTCTGCGAAGGCGACTCAGGACATGCTCGCGCAGTCGGCACGGAAGCCTAGGACCTCCTTCCAGACGAAGACGAAGAAGGAGACTCCAGCTAGACAGGAGCCCTTTCGAGGGGGCCCCCCTTCTAGAGCCTCTACCTCGAGAGGTAATAGACCTTTCAAGAGAGGTAGATCCTTCTCCACGCTCTGTCAGAGCTAAGAAGTAGGGAAGTAGTCCTCCAAACACCAGTAGGTGCCAGACTTCTAAGATTCTCGGAAGCCTGGCAAAGAGAGGAGCGGACAACTGGTCCCTCTCGATTATAAGGAAAGGATATCTGATTCCTTTTACGGAAAGACCACCGTTGACAACGACTCCGAGGGAGTTGGTGGCCAGTACAGGGATCCCATCATGAGCCTTGCTTTAACACAAGCAGTGGAACAAATGTTCGAGAAAGAGGCTATAGAGCTAGTGAGCGACCTTGCTCAGCGGGCTTTTACAACCGCCTTTTTCTAGTTCCAAAAGTCTCAGGAGGATGGAGACCGGTTCTGGATGTAAGCGCCCTGAATATCTTTGTAGAAAAGAGGAAGTTCGCCATGGAGACGACATCCTCAGTGTTGGCGGCCCTCGGCCAGGGGACTGGATGGTGTCCCTAGATCTTCAGGACGCTTACTTCCATGTGCCATCCATCCTTCGTCAAGGAAATACCTCAGGTTCATGATGGGAGGAAGGATATTCCAGTTCAGGGCTTTGTGCTTCGGCCTTTCAACAGCCCTCAGGTCTTTACAGGCCTAATGAAAAATGTAGCAAGATGGCTACATTTGGAGGGAGTCAGAGTGTTCCCTTTACTTGGACGACTGGCTGATCAGAGCCAAGTCCTCAGGAAAGATGTTTGGAGGACCTACAAAAGACCCTTTTCATGGCAAGTTCTCTGGGACTTTTGGTGAACTTTCAAAAGTCTCAGTTGATCCCCAGTCAAGATCGTATCTATCAGGGGATTCGGATGGCTTCTCTGGATTTTCGGGCCTTTTCCGTCTCCAGAACGGATAGCCCGAGGGTCAGAGAAAGTCAAAAGCCTTCCTAGAGAAAGAAGTATGCACAGCGAGGGAGTGGATGAGTTTGTTGGGGACACTCTCCTCGTTGGAGCAATTCCTTTCTCTAGGAAGGTTGCACCTCAGACCTCTCCAGTTCTTTCTTCATCAAAACTGGAGGTGTCGTTCGCAAAAAACCTAGAGTTCTCCTCGAGATCTCAAGGGAAATCAAGAAGGACCTCTCTTGGTGGCCAACCCTCTCAGGTTTGCAGAAGGGATGTCCCTTCACATTCCGAACCCCAACCAACAAGTGTTGTATTCCGACGCCTCGAAACAGGTTGGGGAGCGACGCTCGGCTCAAGAGAAGTGTCAGGCACCTGGAACAAGGAACAGGTGACCTGGCACATCAACAAGAAGGAGCTGATGGCGGTTTTTGGCTAGCTTTGAAAGCTTTCGAGCCCACGTCCTAGCTTCAGCAGTACAGATCAACTCGGACAACACCACGGCCCTGGCTTACATCAGGAAGCAGGGGGGGACTCACTCTTTCTCCCTTGTACGAGACAGCAAAAAGAACTTCTGCTTTGGGCAGAGCAAAGAAGAGTTGTCTCCTTACCAGGTTTTGTACAGGGAGAAAAGAACGTCAGAGCAGACCTCCTAAGCAGGAAAAGATCAAGTCCTGCCTGCAGAGTGGACTCTTCACGAAGATGTTTGCCAGGACCTGTGGAAGCTTTGGGGCAAGCCCTCATATAGACCTATTCGCCACAGCCAAGAATGCGAGGATAGCCAACTACTGCTCTCCGATATCGGACCGGAGGGCAGTGTCGATAGACGCGTTTCTACTAGATTGGAAGGGTCTAGACATGTATGCTTTTCCTCCATTCAAGATACTGGGAGAGAGACTAAAGAAATTTGCAGAATCGGATG
Source organism: Macrobrachium nipponense (assembly GCF_015104395.2). NCBI lineage: Eukaryota > Metazoa > Arthropoda > Malacostraca > Decapoda > Palaemonidae > Macrobrachium > Macrobrachium nipponense. The sequence continues at coordinate 15,236,123 of NC_061106.1, forward strand.
GCAGCAAGGATGACGCTGGTAGCCCCGTTTCTGGCCCGCACAAGTATGGTTCACAGAGGTACTGGAATGGTTAGTAGATCTTCCGAGAACATTACCACAGAGGATCGATCTGCTCAGACAACCCCACTTCGAGAGGTATCACAAAAACCTCCCCGCTCTAGATCTGACTGGCTTCAGACTGTCAAAAGTTTGGTCAGAACGAGAGGCTTTTCTGCAAGAGTTGCAACGGCTATCGAGCAGCAGCAAGAAGGCCTTCTACCCTTAGAGTCTACAATCGAAGTGGGACGTCTTTCGGCGATGGTGTAGGAACCATCACTTTTCCTCTTCCAGTACCTCTGTGACCCAATAGCAGACTTCTTACTTTTCCTTAGGAAGAAAGTGGATTGGCGGTATCAACCATTAAAGGCTATCGTAGCATGCTATCTGCAGTGTTTAGGCACAGAAACTTAAACATTTCAGAAGATAAGGACCTTCATGATCTAATAAGATCCTTTGAAAAACATCCAAGAAGGTTTTCTCCAGGGGTTCCGAGTTGGAATGTGGATGTAGTGCTACGTTACCTGAGGTCCAATAAGTTCGAACCGCCTCAGTCTGCATCGTTTAGAGACCTCACGAAGAAGACAATTTTCCTCATGGCATTGGCTTCCGCAAAGAGGGTTAGTGAACTCCATGCACTAGAAGGAAATGTGGGATTCAGAGGAGTTGCAGCTATTCTGTTCGTTCCTTCCTTCGTTCTTAGCCAAGAACGAGAACCCCTCAAATCCTTGGCCTAGGAGCTTTGAAGTACAAGGATTGTCTGCATTAGTAGGCGAGGAAGCAGAGAGGTCGCTTGCCCAGTAAGAAGTTTTGAAATTCTATCTACAGAGAAAGAAAAAACTTAAGGGCAATGATGTCAACCTTTGGTGCTCTGTAAGAGATCCAAGGAGGACTCTTTCGAAGAATGCGCTTTCTTTCTTTATCAGAAGCCTGGTGAAAGAAGCGCATGCGATATGTGAGGAAAGTCAATACAAAGTTCTTAAGGTCAAAGCTCATGAGGTAAGAGCTATTGCCACGTCATTGACTTTTAACAAAAAACTATATCCCTGAGTAATATTATGAAGGCAACATTCTGGCGGTTGCAACTCAGTCTTTGCAAACCACTATCTGAGAGACGTCAAAATTTACATAGAAAAGTGCTTCGGGTTAGGCCCGTACGTATCGGCGGATTCGGTGCTGGGCAGGGAGCTGAGACATAAATCCTTAGTAGTATATATTTTTCCCCTTGTTAGGTTGTAAGTTTTTGGTTGTTTGAAAGAACATGCGGGTAGGCATGTTTTTCATTTCGTAGTCTAACAATGATTAGATTGGTTAGGTGATCGGTTTATGTTTGAGCTCCTTGCAATGATAGTGGTTAGGTTCTGTCATATAAGTGGGCGAATCCCCGTTGACAGATCCTGCTCGGATTCTATCAAGTAAGCGGATAACCAAATCCCTTTGATAGACCCAAAGAGTCTGTCAGCTGTAGGTCACGCCCTCGCTGAAGCTCTTAAGGCAACGCAGACTCATAGACAGTAACTACGAAGTCTTCTGCCTAAAACAGGTAAGAACCAAGGAAAGGTTGTATTTACATCCTACAACTAGTGTTGTTTTCCCTTGTTTTTTCCATATTTATATTGCTGTCTCTTTCCCTCCACCAAGGGTGTCAATCAGCTAAGTATATATCTGACAGGAAAGTTCATGTACAAAAATGTTATTGTTAGTATACAATAAGGTTTTGTACATACTTACCTGGCAGATATATACGATTGATGGCCCTCCCAGCCTCCCCTCAGGAGACCGGTTGGAAGGAAAAATTCTGGCTGGAAAGGGAGATTGGTTCTTACATCCGCCACCCAGCGGCGGTAAGGTAGATCACCTGACCTACCTGTCGCGTGTGCCGCGAGTTTTGAATTCTGTCGTTGACGTCAGAGACGTATAGCTAAGTATATATCTGCCAGGTAAGTATGTACAAAACCTTATTGTATACTAACAATAACATTTTAATCATGAAGTTGATATGAAAATACAGTAATTTGCGGATATTTCTCATAGAAAAATATTGCGAATACGGGAATTTTCCACGAATAACAAGTAGATATGGTCCATAGAGAAATCTGCGAATGCGGAGAATGCAAAAGGGGGTGTCCACTGTAATATCTCTTTTTCTATGTTTCCCTCAAAAATGGTAAAATTATCATTCCTTACAGTTTGGCTCTTGTCATCATCATGGAAGTATCCTTCCCTGTAATATTTGCGTTAAAGAGTTGATTTTTGTATTGTTTTCTTGTTTAGTTGCATAAATCGATACTTTTCATTATTTTTCTGATTTGAATATTTTACTATGGCTTACCACCTAATGAGTTGGATGATAGTCAGCTCCTAGTGATAACTTTGTTGGTTTGCCTCATGTGGAAAATACTGGTGTTGAAATTGTTTTAGTTTGCTTATATTTGTTTATTACAAACTCATTAATCATAAATTGCCTCACTTCTATGCAGTGAGTTTCCATTTGCACAGAATTGTTACAAAGAAGAATGTAGAAGGTCTATTGCTCACACCCTGACTGCCCATATGAAACTTACTATATTGTAATTTGTTTTTGTATAAGTGTTTAGACATTTACTGCATTTCCTCCAAGGGTTAAGCCTGTAAAGTGATTTTTGCCTTCCATTTCCATTGATTTCATTTTCATTTTTATGGTTAATAGGTTTTTATGAAAGAAATATTTTATAAGCTATATTTGCACTTAATACCACCAGTCATGTACAAAGTGGCCTTCAGCCCTTCAGTCTCACTGTGTCACATTCTAATCTCCAGAAAACAGTGAGGATACTTGTACTTTACAGCTGATTAATGAAAGGCTCTTTATTATTTATTGATGTGTGTGAATAAAAATGTTTTATGTAATGAACACTTAATTCTTGCTTATTTTAAAAGCAATATTTTTCCCATAGGTGTTGCATGTAATGTCGTTCATGATTGAGGTAGTAGGCGTTGGAATCCAGCCTCATGCTGCTCCTCTTGCCCAGTATTTGCCCGGTCTTTGGAAGGAATCCGTAGATCACAATATGTTGCGTTGTGCTATCCTCACAACATTAGTTCACATGGTAACAGGCCTAATGGTAAGTTTTTACAGTTATTTGATTATTTTAGCTCATTGTTTCTGGTGGTATTCTTTTTTTTATTTATGTAGACTGAATTCACAGTTTGTACAGGAAAAAAATGCACAAAAGTACTCACTACAAGGAAAGTTGTAAAGTATGAAATCAATGCCTAGTAGTGAGAACCCTGCGCATACATTTACTATGAAAGAGGTGAAAGAACTTGATACCAATTAGTGCATTGTAATGCATAGCTGTTACTTTATAAATTTCCTGGCTGTAAGTGCGCAAATATGAGTATGATGAAAATCTTAAGAAATGTGAATAATGATAGCTTTTATCATAGAACAAGCACTATAAATGTGATATTAATGAATTTCTATTATGTGATATCAAAACAAACAGAATAACAACTTAATCTGATATATATAATCCATAATAAAACAGTTGCATTAATGATTATGGATAACAATTTGAAAGGTTAAGAAATTCTGATATGTACAAGCTAAAGGGTTCTGTATTCTATTGGAAATTCACAAATTAAGACTATTTTTTCCTGAGCTAGAAGGAAACTGAATCGATGATGAGTAGCTGAGCTAAAACAGGATGCGTAGCTTCCTCCTGCTCCCCTATTGGCTTATGCCAATTGCCACCAACTCCTTGTGTTGTTTTTAACTGACTCCAGTTAGCGCTAGAGAATTTATCCTTATATTAAGATTGAAGTTTTGTTATTATAAATACAAATGTTCCACGTTGGATGAGTGTATTGCGTGCTCGCCTACCAATTTGGTAGTCAGGGTTCGCTTCCCTCTCTGCCAATGTGGAATCAGAGGAATTTATTTTCTGGTGATTAGAAATTCCATTTTCGATATAATGTGGTTCAGATCCAACAAGAAGCTGTAGGTCCTGTTGCTAAATAACCAGTTGGTTCCTAGCCACATAATATTTCAGGCCAACCCTAGGAGAGTTGTTAACCAGCTCATTGGTCTGGTTAAACTAAGATATAATTTGTCATCATTTCATTACATTTCCTGTTGGCATTAATAGACATATATTTCACATTTTTCTGTATTTACATAATAAAAGAAATCTGGTTTCTTTTAATTTCAAGAAACCTGTGTGACTGTATAATTTTGTTGGTGTCAGTTTTAATCATATTAGAAGACAATGTTAAGCTTCAAAATGAATCCAGTACTAACATTATATGATGAAAAGTAAATTATTTGAGGTGAATCTTACCTAGTTAAATTTAGCTCTCCCCCCACCGCTTAGGCAAGTCGGCATTCAAACAAAAAAATCGAATGGCTGCCCGGATGACTGTCTAGTTTACCTGTTCTCCACCAGGTGTGTTTCGAATGTTTTAGTTCTTGTCAGAATTCTCCTTGCTGCCGTGTCTCTGTTATTTTCAGTGACTCACGTAGCGCTATAGATGCAATAAGACAGTATAAACCAGGAAACCAAAATAGTACAGGAAATTCAAAAATAAAAATTCATCAACTCCTCCAATCAGGAATATCAATGGAAATATGTTGGATCCCAGCACACGTGGGAATAAAAGGAAATGAATATGCAGACTCTGCTGCCAAATTAGCCAGCACTATCCCTCCAACAATTTCATATGCCCCATTGTGTCAGGACTGGGTAAAATCTGTTAAAACATTGATTTACCAGGATTGAAAAGAAGAATGGGCCTCGGTGCCAACAACAAATAAACTTAAAAACATAAAAAATGAAGTCTATGCATGGAGGACATCCTCACAGGAAGAAAGATCAAAAGAGGTGATCCTAACAAGGCTCCGTATAGGACACACAAGATTCTCACATGGTCACTTGATGTCAACACCACATGCTGACCCAGTGAAATGTAACAGATGTCAAACACCCATGACAGTACAGCATTTGCTTGTTGAGTGCAAATTGGACCCAGCAAAGATCTATTTATCTGCGGAGTTTCGGAATGAAAAAAAAATATTCTTGCTGAAAGCAAAGATTTTTCAATTAATAAATCATAAATTTTTTAAATAACGGGTTCTCAAATAAGGTCTAATTTTTTTTTTTTTTTTTTTTTTTTTTTTTTTTTTTTTTTCTCTCTCTCTCTCTCTCTCTCTCCCTCTCAGATTGATCCCTGAGAAACCAGCCCAGAGAAGAGTCTACTTGAGACTCAGAGGTCTGGAAAAACTAACCCCTATTAATATTAATAATAATGCCATTGCGGCTACGCGATTGTTGGTATTCTGTGAAGTTTGACTGTTTTACCCCTGTTTACAGTATTGTAATTTAATTTTCCATGGATATCTTCCACTGGAAGCAAATCCAATAACATCAGGCCATGTAGGAATGTTTGGTGTAACCAGGATGGTGAATTGGAAGTTGATCAACATTTCCTTTGTTACTGACAAGTATACAGACTGTGATCTGGGAACTACTAGATGTGAAGAATGTAGGGAATTGTTTGAGAAATTTATGCCTCAATATGTCAGATATAGGAAGACTGGAAACTAATACTAGATTGCAAAAGCAATTAGTTAGATCAGGACTTAAACCTGTCAGGCTATCCCTATTTAGATTAGGCATTTTAGTAGGCTAGTATTGACTTCCTTTGTAGCTCCGCCTTCTGCTCCCCATTCGGTTCAGGAAAAGCGTAACGAGAAGTTAGAACTTTAACCTATTTTAGTTCTAATACAATTTGAACTGAGTTCGTGACGGGAACGTTCCGAATCCCTCCATAGTGTGCGCTCATTTTCGCGTTCCCTGTTAGAAGTAAGGTGTTGGTGCCCTCGTCTGTACGTAGCCCGAGCCTAGGACTGCCCTGTGACAGTTGGAAACGTCCGATGCCACGGGAACTGGGTCAGTTCTCGGAATGATGGGATCTGTGCCCTCCATACCTACTTTGCCCTTTTCATCGTCTGAATCTCATTTAAAAACGTTCACAAAGGATCGCCTAAAGTGATTGCCTAGGACCATTAAAGAGTTCACATAGGACCTTTTTCGGTAAGCATTAATGCTCGCTCCGTAGGCGCATTCTGTCTTCAACACCTAGTTTGAGGTGTTAGCATGCATAGGCTTAATGCTTAAATGATATAGGTATAGACACTTTTATTGAGATGATAATGTATCTGTAGCGAGTTTTACAAATTTAGATGTGTCAACTCAGTCGACTGCTTATCTCTCTTATGATTTGGTTATTCTAAATTCTCGTTCTGCTAGCATATTCCTTTTTCTTCTTGTAATGCTTGTGTTCGTTCTTTGCGTGCTTCCTCTTTGGCTATCGGCAAATCTCTTACTACTGCCTTGATTAATGTTTCTCTTTCAAGTTTACGCTGTCTGTAGTATCTAAAGTTCTCACTGAGTTAGAATTCTAGCTTCAGAGATTTCTAACTTAGTTTCATATAGGAATGTTTTCAAGTATGTACGATCACTTTTAGATGAGGCGAGAGCATCGTTGCAACTCCTCTCCCACCACCTCCCACTTCTGGCATCTCGTTCTCTTTTTCCCTCAGTCTCTGGTGCCTTGTTCTTTCTTTCCCTCAGTTGACTTGTGGGGACTGCAGACCAGGGTGGGTTCCCTGACGTACGATAATTTGACTCTCTGTATGATAAACGATTATTAATCAAAATACGGTAATTTGAAGAGGTTTGGTACAATAATTTGGTCTGATACTTCTGGGAACCCTGCTGTGGACATTGTTGACTCGTGTGAACGCAGTCGACTTGTGCGGACTTGGCCGAGTCGTGGAGAAAGAGCAATCCTTAAGCTCTTTGTTTACCTCCTGTCAGCAGATGTCTATTGTCACCCGCTGACGGAAGAAGAGTTTGAATGGAGCTGGAGGAACTTGTTTGGGCCAGTCGGCGTTTGTTGCCACACTACGCCTTGCTCTACCCTCATTTGTTGAGGATAGAGGCCAGCCAATACAGAATATATCTTATTGTCTTAGCGTATTTTGGCGCCCATCTAAATATTGGAGAAGAGAACCAACGCTTTCAATTAGAAAGCATTTCATAACTATTCTCGTCCTCGGACACATAATCTCCCTTTGTCTCTGCCTTGGCTTGTCGTCTTGTCTTATAAAGTAACGGAGAGCCAAAGGCTGCCTTTTGCTGTACAATGCTTATTGTTCCTTTAATCGTCTTTAGTAGGAGGTTTGCTTTCTTTCTCTTTTCCTGTGGGGAAATGAACTCGAGACTGACAGACATGCTGATGGATTTTCAGTCTATCTTGAGTTATTACCTTTCATCTACGTTGTCTCGTCTCTGTGACTTCTCAGAGAGGCGGAGACGCCAACTCAGTGGGAGTTTTAGCGAGGAAACAAGTAACTAAAACAAGTAACTCATTTCTGATGCTGCAGGGTCATGTCCTCATGCTTATACTCACTCAGTTTGGAAAAAGTGAGAACAGTTCGCTTCCTGTCTGATCATGCAGCTCGGTTTAAGGCGAAAAGGGATTATTTATTGGTGGTAGTATTTTGTACCTTTCGGGGATAAGTGCAGATTCCAGTTTCTGGGATATGGACAGTTTGCAACCCCCTAACATGCGTGGAGAGACTTGGGACCAGTTACGTCATATGGTGGAAACAGTGAAAGGCAGTTGTGATTCTTTCTGGTTGTCCTCCACTGGTTTAATCTGCCTCTCATAGCTTCCCTTATCTTCTGCAGAAATCTCTCATAAGTCTTTTAGTAGGAGATTGTATATAGAGGGAATGATGGTTCAGGGTAATTCTTTAGGAAGACACCCATAAGTAATTGGAAATATTCTTGGATGTTTGGAGACTGAATAACAGTAAGTGTCTGCCCATATACTTGTTGGTTTTCTAGCATGGTTTAGTGCCTTTCCGAAAGAACGGTCAGACTTGTGGTACACATGCAGAATGTAATTCCACTTACCATACATCCACAGTCATGCAAGTTCCTTCAAGAGGTTTTTACTAGAAGGTATTGCTGTTCTGTCCACTTTGTTTGGGTTAGTGTGCAGCCCTGTATAAGTTATGTCAGGGACTTGTTGCCCATTGGTAGATGGTGTCGACTGTAGGAGCAAGACACTTCTACTGAATCAGTGACTCAAGTTAGCCAACTATGTCAGTAGTATTCAAAAGGCCAAGGACCTATTGCTTCTTCTGGCCCAATTTCTATGCATTATATTGTTAATTCTTTATACCCCATTCTTATCTAGTGATGTGGGGATGATACTTAATTATGCATGCTTGTTGGTCAAGATGAATAGGCATGTGCTGCTTGAAGAATTTTAAACCTGAAAGAAACTTCCTATATGGTAAGGGCTTTTCCTCATTAGGAAACATGGCCTTATGGGATATTTTCAGACAATCATGCTCAATTAATGTACGGTTTTCAGCAGAAGAAGAAGTACGACTTACAAATAATGTTCATTAAATTTGTAAGTAATCCAAAAACCAACTTTGGCCCCAGGACTGTAGGTAGGGACTCTGTAACCAGGAATTGTCCATTTTGTTCTTAAACCTGGTTTAAGTCCAAGTTTTGGTCTTTTCCCTCTGTTATGCAACACGGAGTTTAACTAGTGTCATTACACTTTCATGCAACATAGAATGGTCAACACTACCCCTGGTAAACTTTTAGATGTAAGGGCGGTGGAAAGACATCAGGATGCTTAGCAGGTTTATTCCCAGTCAGAAACAGTCTTTGTGGGAAGTTTGCTGCTTTGAGTGAAATGAGACAACATATTGGTATGATCATTCATTCTGTGGGAAGGACAGTGTTTTAGCAATTGGGGATTCAGGAAGAACAATTGCCTACAAGGGCCTTTACATCTGTAAGTTTGGCACTTGGTATGGATTTAAGGAACACTCATTTAGTTTCCTAGCATGTAGATGAACAGGGACATCCGAATGATTACTACTACTTTGTTGGCCCTCTGGCTTTGAGCAGTGGATGTTTCCTTAAATTTTGCCTAATTCAGATTCTT
>NC_061106.1:15245676-15300862 GCF_015104395.2 Macrobrachium nipponense
CTGATCGACTTTATGACCACCCACAACTAAAACGACTGGGAAGTGACGTGAGCAAGAAAGAGTTGTGTCCAGCTGAACGTAGGACAGTTTTCCCCCAGCTCCCGCCTCTCCACACACAGCTCACTTTTCGAGTTGCTAATGACTATATATCATGCTTCGGCAACAAGGATATAGTAACTCCGGTAAACTTATGCCATCAAACATAACCATAGATAAATTTGAGAGAGAATCATTTTAATCAAAACTTCAGGTCTTGAAAGAACACATATTACTGTTGTTTTCACACTGGTAAAAGATAAATAACGTAACTAATGGTAAAGCTCGTACTACGATGAAATCAAGTGAAAATAGCAAACGGAATCATTTAATATTTTTACACAATAAACATGCCCACAACGCAATCTGTTAACAAAAAAAATTTAGTTCACGAGACATTAAATTCATATTTCAACTTAAAAACAAGTCGTATAATGACAAATTACCTGGTCTCATATAAGTAAAGTATCTAGATGTTTTATGCTAACAAGAAGCAAGGTAATTCGCTCTGAATTGAGGTAAATACATTGAAATAAAACATAAATAGGGCGAACTAAACTCCTATTTGCCATCAGCTGATTTCCAAACCAGAACATTGACCGCTTTGTTAGTATTTATGATACAGTAATATGATAATCCGTACATACAATATTATTGGATTCAGTAATATATAACTTTTTATAAGATGCAAGTGCCTCAGTGGCGTGGTTGGTATGCTATTGGCGTCCCACCTCGGTGGTCACAGGTTCAATTCTCGGCTATTCCATTGAGGAGTGAGATATATGTATTTCTGGTGGTAGAAGTTCACTCTTGACGTGGTTCGGAAGTCACGGAAAGCCGTTGGTCCCGTTGCTGAATAACCACTGTATGCAACGTAAAAGCAGCATACAAACAAACAAAAAACAAACAAACTGAATAGATGCATATTCATTGTGTTTTTATTTCATAAATATACATAGCCATCAGCAGCATGACATCGCTCAATTATGCCGATGTCGGTCCGAATCTGATTTCTGTTAAGTGGCCAACTTTTTTTCTCCTGATATATCATAGTCAGACTGCATTGAACCTCCAGAATTGGCTTATATTAATAAATTATTAAATTATATCGTACATGTAGTATACTGTAGGCTAGGCTACTGTATTTGTATGTATACGATATATGTACTGCCATGATATCATCATTGTATACGTGAGGCTAACTTGTTAATGTTATTCAATTTCTCTTTGTACTGAATTATTATAAGCCAATGTGCATTGAACCTAGAGAATTAGGTGAAATTAATCATTACTATGCCATATATGTATAAAGTATACTGTGAAGTGTAGGCTAGGCTAGGCTGCTCTATATGTAAAGATGGTATTGATTAACCTAGTGTAGGCTAGGCTAGTATAATATTCTTACAGTGAATTAACATGGGCCGACTTACGTCCAAATTGTCTTACGACCGGTTGGTCAAACCAATTGCAGTTGTAAGTTGACAACCAGCTGTACTGTGTTTCGAGCTATGATGGTAACACTCATCCATTGCAGCTGTTTAAAGTAAATTAGATAGTATTTTGGGCTTTACGAAGACTTCGGCTTCCCCTGCTCAACCTCAAGTAGTTTTGTCCCCAGTTTCGTTGGAGAAAGAGGAGGATAAGGAGTTTCTTCTTACAGCCTACAAGTCACTTCTTTGCTATTTTTTAGCGAATTTCTCGGACTCTATCAGGCCTACGGCTCCGACTTCACCAGAATCCTCCTACCTGAGGGACAGTCAGACAGATTCGTCAAAGTTACCCAAACTAGTTCTATTTGTTTCTGCTCGCAAGCCCTTAAAAGAGGTTAATCTTTGGCTTGCGGACAAGAGGGACCAAAGGAAGGTCAATTTTAACTTCCCTCCTTCTCTTCTTTCCACAATGAGGCACTTGTGTTGTGAGACCGCGGAGACTTTGGGTGTATCTGCCTCCGCCCAGGGGGATTTTTCCGGTACCTTTGACTCAGTGAGAAGGTCAGCTTTTAACTCTTACTAAGATAATGTTCTCAGTGTTGGAGTTGGGTCACCTCATCAAGAAAATTTTTGAGTTTTTGAGGTAGTGAGCTTCCTTGATTGGATAGTAGGAGCCTTGGGTCATAAGATCAAGGAATGCATTTCTTTAGATGAGGAGACTTTTTCGGATATTTCAGGTGATATTTCCTGCCTTGATAAAGGCATTAGAGATAGTTTCCTTGGAGTTGGTCTCTCTTTTTATTCTAGGCATTTCCAAAAACCAAAAAGAGAAACTTTGGTGCTCTTTCACCCTTAAACATCTTTCTCGAACAGAGATCTGCATTGCTTTATTCTTCAGTCTGCAAAACAGTGATCCTACTCCCAGCTTGCGTCCGTCTCCAGGTATGTGCGCTCAGCCCTTTTGTGGCAAGGATTTGTTTAGGTCCTTCCTGGGCTCTATGGGTAGAGCTCGCTTCACCCTGTGTTCCATCAAAAAATAATTGGCTAAGTCCTCTTCTTAAGAAGTGAAGGGCCAGTCCTTTGTTCACCAATAGGAGCAAGGCTCCCTCCAGTTTTGGACAAAACCTGGAGGAGTGGTGGCACAAAGAGGTTTAGGAAGATGGGTGGCCACATGGATAGTAGAAGTTTTACGGGAGGGCTATGTTATCCCTTTCGAGAGAGCTCACCCTTGTCCAACTCTCCAATAACTTTGTCAGCCTACTCAACAGGTTTGGAGAAATTCATTGCCCTATTGGAAGAAGTTTCATCCCTCTTAAAGAAGCCTTAAGAGTTAGTAGTAGTAGACCCACAAACTCCAGGACTCTACAATTGACTTTTTTTTTTGTCCTCAAGGCCTAGGGGGAGTTAGATGTAAACTTGCTGAATCTGTTTGTACGGAAAACAAGGTTCAAGATAGAAATGAATCAGACGGTTTTGTCCATCCATCCATCAGGGCGACTGGATGATTTCCATTGGTATGGAAGATGCATATTTTCTATATCCCGATTCACCAAGAGTCAAAGAAATTTCTCCAATTTATTTTCAAGACCAGAGTATGTCAGTTCAGAGTCCTGTGTTTCAGGCTGTTGACAGCCTAGCAAGTGTTGACTCATGTACTGGCTCCCATTGCAAATTGGTTACATGTAGTAGGGATCCGAGTGTCTCCTTATCTGGATGATTAGCTTCTTTGATCGTGTGCACGAGAAGTATATGGAGGACATGTAGAGAACCATTTTATTAGCAAAAAAATTAAGACAGCTAATAAAGTCACAACTAGTCTCTTCAACAAATACATGGTCTATTTAGGGATGAAGATAAACTCAGTGACATTGTGGGCTTTTCCATCCCTACAAAGAGTGGAATCTTGCATCCAGAAGGTGAACCATGTTCTGTTCCTTCAGAAGTGCTCAGCGGAAGGAGTAGATGGACCTTCTAAGTACCGGCAGTCCCCGGTCATCAGTTGGGGTGCTGATAAGCGAAAACCGCCCATCAACAGAAACTTATGGTGGGCCAAGTTTCAGATTAATGGCACCTCTGTTAGGTATGTTATGGCGCCATTGCTGTTATCGGCACTTTGTGGCACCATAAATCGCCGATTTAATGGCGCTAGACAAGCTCTGTTAACCAAGTCAGTCGATAACCTGGGACTGCCTGTTCTTTATCTCCAAGTAGAAACAATGTAACCTTGAGAAGACTTCTCATGAGGAATCTTCAATTCTTCCTCAAGTAAAGTTGGAACAGATAGAAGTTCCCAGACTCGTTTGTGTTCCAAGTAACAAACAAGATAAAGGAGGACCTGTCTTGGTGGAAATCAAGAGAGGCTTTTAGAAGGGAAGTCACTCCCTACCTCTGAGCCCCGACCTAGTATTCTACTCAGACGTGTCTGACCTAGGTTGGGGAGCTCTCCTAGGAGACCGGGAAGTCTCAGGAATGTGGAATGGACATCAGAAGGAGTGGCATGTCAATTTGAAGGGGCTGACGGCAATCCACTGGGGACTGTTGGAGTTTGTGGTGTTGGTTCACAATAACAAAGTGATTTTCCTCTCAGACAACCCGACGTCTGTTGTACATCAGGAACCCACTCATTCTCTCTGCGAGGCAGCAAGGTCCCTGCTTGACAAGATTGATCCAAGGAAAATTCAGTGTCCTAGCGGACGAATTAAGTCACTAAAAGCAGGTCCTTCCAACATAGTAGATGTTGAATCCGTTAATCTGCCTTGATTTTTGGAAACTTTGGGACAGACCAATTCTGGATCTGTTTGCCACGTCAAAGAATCATGGTCTTCCTCTGTATTGCTCACCAGCTCCGGATCCTCCAGCTTGGGCGACAGACGCAATGCTTGTGGATTGGTCGGACAAGGACTTGTATGCCTTCCCACCATTCAAAATGGTGAGGGAGGTCGCCAACAAGTTCAGGTCTCACCGGAACATTTCGATGACTCTCATTGCCTCATTCTGGCCAGCTCAAGAATGGATTCTGGATCTACTAAACGTTTGGTTGATTTTCCAAGATTTCTACAACAGAGGAACAGGCTACTCAGATAGCCCCACTTCAGAAGGTTCCATCAAGGTCTGTCCACTCTGGCTCTGACTGCTTACAGGCTGTCCGACGCCTGGTACGAGGGAAGAGTTTTTCAAACTAGGCTGCAAGAGCTGTTGCTCAATGGAGGAGAAAGTCATCTAATGATGCATACCAGGCAAAGTTTACAATCTTTAGATCATGGTGTAAAGAAAATAAAATAACTTCCTCTCAAACTTCTATAGTGGAAATTGCGGATTTCTTGTTGTACCTGAGAACTTCCAGGAACCTGTCGACTTCGACCATCAAAGGATATAAGTCTATGCTGGGGTCGATCTTTAGACATAGATAAGTAGACCTGTCATATGATAAAGACCTGTCGTAGCTTATCAAATCTTTGGACACGGAGAAACTTAAAGATCATAAAACATTATCATGGAACCTAGACTGGTCCTTAAATGATTGTCAGAACCACAGTTTGAGCCATTGAATTAGAGACTTAATGAGAGAGACCCTTTTTCTGGTAGCCTTGTCCACAGTAGAGATAGTAAGACAGCTTCACTTGTTGGACAAGAGAGTGGATTTTGTCCAAGGTAATGCGGTTTTGTGCATTACCTTGGGTAGAACTTCCAGTCAGTTTCAGAGATTTACTCAGAACCATCCACCCTCCAAAGTGTAGGTCTCCCATGTAAAGACCAAAAGTTTGTATTTGTGTAGGAATAAATTGCAAATTTTAAAGTAATTTGTGTTTTTCCTAAAATTCAAATCTGAAGTTCTTTACATTTATGGCCCACCTCAGCCACTCCTCATTCAGGTACATAGGCCAAAAGGCAAAGTGGGATGCAAACCGACAAGTGGCCAGGGCTTCCCCCATAATATTGGTAGCTAATGGCCATTCCAGCTCGTGTTTCCAATCAAAATCTCTATGTAAAGACCTTTAGGTTTGTATGTTAAGAAAAATACAAATTAGTAACTTTTGAATTTGAATAAACGTCTCTTTTCTTATAGAAAGCTCCCATTAACTTTGTTTTGGAAAGTGCCAATCACTGTAGAGCATTTTGACAAATGTTCAGAGCTTTCCATGGTTTGTACTGTAATATTTTTTTTTTTTTTTTAAGATTACTTTGGTTACTTAATAATTGTAGCTTCTGCTCCTTGTGTATATTCTAAGTCATGCTGTTTATCTTGCAGACTACATTATGTTCAGCAGCTATGAGAGGCTACAGAAGCGATCTGGGAAGAAGGGAGTTGATAGGTTTCAGTATTTAAAGGAGCTCACAGAAGAATTTTCTACTACAGAAAGCTCTGGTATGTACTGTACTGTATTGCAATACTTTTGTAATTGTATTACAGAAGTAACCTGTGTACTTGTAGAGGTATGAAGTGTGTTTTAGATGTGAAGTATGGTTATTAATAATCCTTTTTCTTTCAGTAAATTATAAAGGAACGATAGCTTTTCATTCTTTTCCTGCTTCCCTTTAAGTCATTAATGTTTTATTTTGATGTATAAACCAGATTTTCATGAAAATCTTGGGTAAATAACATTATGCTGTTTTATGGGAGATGTTAGTTTATTATGTAGTCGCTAAATGAATTTTCATATAGATTAAATATGAATTTCCTTTTATTTTGTTTGATCTTACTTTTGAATTTTATTTACCGAGCTTTTTTTTCATGGCTTAAAATGATTTTTTTTTCTCACTAAATTTAGGTTTGTCCTTTACCTGTGTGGTATTTTTATTTTTGATTCACCCTTTGAATGCAAATGAAGCAGAATGTCAAATAAATAAAACTTAATAATTTTATATGTTCATGATGACAGGAGTTTCTCAGAAATATCTCATAACTTGATTTTGTCAATTATATTTGAATTTAAAACTATACTACTGTAATAACTCGGCAGTATAGTTTTTTTTTTTTTTATCAATATACTTACTGTACATTGGTTTTCAGGCATAGTGCTGAAACTTATGAGTAGCTTAGTTGTAAAAGACATGTCAAATTTGCTGAAGTCCTTGAGGTCAACATAATTACAGTGCATGTACCTCTTCCCATTTCATTTCAATTATAATCAAAAGATAAGGATATGGAATTTTTATTCTAAAATTAATATTAATAATACTTACCTGTATAATTTATCTAGCCCTAAATCCCCAAAAACCGCCCACCAAAATTTACCACATTGGCAACCCTGTTACCTCCTATTCTGTCCGCCAGTTGGCAACACTGTCGTTGACAGATACAAAAACTTCCCTCAAATCAGTTGTGATAGGCAGATCGTGGGGTAGGATGGGTGGGACTAGATAAATTATACAGGTAAGTATTATTATATTAATTTTAGAATAAAAAATAAAAATTCCATATTAATAAACATTACCTTAATATAATTTATCTAGCCCGATTAACCACATTGAAAGAAGGAGGGAATCTGAATACAATTTCCCCTTCGGACAGAATAGAGAAAACAAACAAAGAAATATATATCATAGGCAGTCAAAACTCAACCCAAGGTCTAAGTATACTAACAACTCAAAGTCTCCTACCATAATGCCACCAAACTGTGGTAGCACAGGACAAGGAGTAAGTGCATAGTCAGTCCGTCCTGTACTAAAGTCAGGTGACCGACCAGGTGACCAGTCAGAACGAATTGCGGACAGCAAGGCTGCACCCTGAAGACTATCAGCACTATTCTTTCCCTAAAGGATGAGTGTCTGGACTGTCTGGGCGATTCAAATGCTAAAGCAAACCTTGGGGGTGTATCAACGCAACCCGATGTCGCCAGCAACGAATCGGCTCATGAGCAACTCTAACTCGAGCTTTCTAGTGCCAAGAGAAAGGAGCGCGGAGCAAAAAGGCGATTCAGTCCCGAAGACGAATGCCTGACAGTCCAACCTGGTCTCATGTTACACGATCATCGGGGGTGTATCAACGCAACCGACTCGTCACAAGAAACTCAGGGCTACTAAATGTCGCCTGATCTCACGAGTGTCTGACTCCGAGAAACAGGTGAGACAAAAAGTAGATGGTAGCGAGTCACCAGATGACAGCAGACGATCCATCGACTAATTCCCTGTCCAGGACAGTGGAAGAAGCAGGAGTCGTCAGGACAAGCAAACCAGTGGCTAGTCCTAGGTCAGCATCGACTCTGGGAGAAGCGTAGTCGCCCAGTGGTCGACAACCCAGTGGCTGGAACCATTTCACACTGACAATGGAAGCAGCATGAGTTGCCAAGCAGTCAGTCCATGTCATCAACAACACCTAAATACCAAACTGCCTAATTCCCATTATACTACGTCAAAAACTGCCATGGGTTTATATACAAAAACAAAAAATATATACAACAAAACAAAAATTAATGAATAATATACAGGTAGCAACCCAACGTAAAACAGAAGACTACCTAATTCTCCTGTCTGACGACCTGTCCTGCCATCACCAACGGGCCCAAAGAACGAAGGTCGCCTAGAACTAGAGAAATATCCCTCAAGTAAAAAGAGGCAAAACAGAATTAGAACGCCAAGTCGCCGCCTCAACGCACCTTGGCGACTGAGACGTTCTTCATAAAAGCTACTGATGTAGCAACTGCTCTAATACTGTGTGCTCTCGGTCGTCTGGTCTTCCCCAGCAGCCGAACCACCAGTTTTAACGATCAGATCTCTGAGAAAAAAGGATACACCATTCTTTGAATAGGTCTCTTGACATTTCGGGGTGAAACAAACAGATGACGGGGACGACCCTGAATGTCCTTCGTGCGGCGTAAATAACATGAGAGCGACCTAACATGGGCAAAGAACTAATTCCTCATTTAAATTACCAACAAAGTCGACCAGCGACTTCAGTACGAAAGACCTGGGAATGGGATTATCAGACGATTCAGTCTTTGCGACAAATTCAGGAAGGTATGACAAAATCATGTCTTGTCCAGATCTGGCAACCAGAAAAAGAGAGTGCTTGCAGTTCACCCACCCTTCTTGGCTTGCTAGCCAAGTGAGACAAGGAAGAGTGTCTTAGAAGAGAGGTCCCTAAATTTGGCAGAATTCAGAGGCTAAACAAAGGAGGGAACCTTAAGGCTTGAAGGACTTTGTTAACGTCCCATGTCGGAGGCGAACACTGCTGCCGTGGGTTGGAGATAGGTGGGAAAAAAGATCGAAGTAATCTCTAATGACATAAGATGAAGAGATCTCAGGGAGCCTTGCCTTAAAACATAGGAAAGCATAGACCTATAACCCTTAATGCACGAAGGTGACAGGGCCCTGTCATGATGTAAATGAACTAAAAACTCCGCTACTTTCGGTAAGGAACGTTCTAGAAATTGAATGTCCTTGAGACTTACACCAACGTCTGTAAACCGACCATTTAGCCTGATAATTTACTCTGGTTGATTGCCGTCTGGCAAGAGCCAACTGTCGCGCCATCTGGAGGAGAACCCTTCGTGCTTGAGAACCTCCTGACAGTCTCCAGCCATGAAGATGAAGCATGTGGAGCCTCTGATGGAACCGATGAAAATGGGGTGTTTGAGAAGATCTGGTCTCTCTGGCAGGCGAATGGGGGGTTCCACCAGTGCTTCCAGAAGGTCGGGAAACCACTCTGTGGCCAGAAGGGGGGCGATCAAGGTGAGATCCAGACGCTTGGTTGCCCCTCACTTTGTTGAGGACTGACCTCACCAGAGAGAACGAGGAAAAGCATAGGCTTGAAGTCCCTCCCAGTCCTGCAAAAGAGAGTCTGTCCCGGCACTCTGAGGAGTCGGTAAGGGGCGAAGAATATCTGGCACCGAAATTCAGTGGGTGGCAAACAGATCGACTGTGACAGGCCATTTCTTCCTGAGGCTGTCGAAGACTTCCTGGCAAAGTGTCCACTCCGACCCTTGAACTTCGTTCGGTCTCGACAAGGCGTCTGCTAAGACGTTGTGATGGCCAGGATAAACTGAGGGTCCAATGTAATCCCCCTGTCTTCATGCCCAACACAGGATTGATCAGGCTTCTTGAGTGAGAAGATCCGACTGTGTGCCGCCTTGGTTTCTCAAGTACGAGACTGCTTGTGGTGTTGTCGACAAAGATCGCGACAACCGACTCCAACAGTTTGTTCTGAAATGAAAGAAGGCCTAGGTACACTGCCCTCAGTTCCCTCCAATTTATTGACATGATCCTCTCCTCCTCTAACCAAAGGCCCGAAGCGGCTTCGGAGCCCAGGTGTGGCGCCCAACCTTGATCCGAGGCGTCCTGACCAAAACATTAGGTGGTCCGGAGGACCGAAAGAAAAAGAGATGTCCCTGACTTGAGGCGGTGAACTTGCATCCACCAACGGAGATCCTTCCGACATTGTGGAGAAGAGGCGACTATCGTGTCCTCGGACACGAAATCCCATGACTGACGAAGTGTCGACTGAAGGGACCTCATTCTGAGACGACCTCCGGGAACCAGTTGGATGAGGGATGACAAATGGCCCAGGAGAGACCTCCAAAGAGAAACTGGCTGCGTTACGGAGGACAAAAATTCTTCGATCAGACTCAGAAGCTTGTCCTATCCGTTCTAGAGGCGAAGAAGCCCTCAAAATCTGGGAATTCAAAACATCCCCAGATAAGTCATGATCTGGCAAGGGATTAGATTGGACTTTGTTGAAGTTGACACGAATGCCCAACTCGACACAAAGAGACAGTACTATCTCCCTCGACCGGAGACATTTCTCTAGAGATTCGGCCTGGACTAAGCCAATCGTCCAGATACGGGAAAGCATCTTACAAATTTAACTGATGCAGAATAGCTGAAACAGGAGCCATCACCCGAGAAAAGACCTGTGGAGCAGTGGTGAGGCCGAAACAAAGGGTCTTGAACTGGAAAACTCCCGAGTCCGTGAAAAACCGAAGGTAAGGTCTGCTTCTTGGATGGATGGGGATTTGCAGATAAGCATCCTGCAGATCGATGGAAATCATCCAGTCCCCCCTCCTGACGGATGAAAGAACCGTCTGGACCATCTCCATCCTGAACTTGGACTTTAGAATGAACTTGTTCAAAACCGAAAGATCTATGATGGAGCGCCAGGAGGCACCCGAGGCCTTTAGAACTACAAACATCCGAGAGTAAAACCCGGGAGAAGGAGGAGCTCGCTCTATGGCATCCTTCTCCAAGAGGGCTGGAAGCTCCTTCTCCAAGGCTTGACCCCTGATTGAGTGAGGGGAATAACTGCTGAACTCGAGAGGACGATTGGAAAGTGGAGGTCTGGAAACAAAGGGATCTCGTAGCCTTCCTTCAGGACCTCCACCACCCAAGCATCCACCGCTCTCCCCTGCCAAGCTGACCAATGGCGGGAAGAGACAAGCTCCTACTGCGGTCTCCAGGCGAGGTGATGACTCCTACTTCCGAAAATTCTTACGCAAGACAAGGAACGAAGAAGAAGAAGAAGAAGGTCCTCCTGGAGGTTTGAGCTCTTTCTCTGCCCTTAGAGCCACGCCAAGAACCTCTCCCGCGTTTCAAAGGGTGAGCACCAGAGGATGAAGAAGAGGCACCAGCAACCTGAGATGTACTCTGGAAAAAAGAGCCAGAAGAGGTTGTTGGCTGGAGCAGAAGGTACAGATCTGGTCCTAAACTTACGCTTACTCCTTGAAGGAACGGTTGGAAGACCAGGAGGAAAAAGCTCTTGATAAGGCCCAGTGAGCTTGGGAAGAGGCATCACCTTGATGTTCCTTCAAAACCTCAGAAAGCACAGAAATATCGAAAGGAAATCGCCAAAAGGAGAAGAGGACAACAGACGGGTTCTCTGAATCTCCGATACAGAGGAGGTAACTGCGACAAATACAGGTTTACGCCTTAGAGAAACAAGAAAGGCCTGCATTGAAGCAGCAAGCTTGTTCTGATGTACAGAAGCGATTGAAATGGATGAGCAGAATTTCTCAAAAAGAGGAGCATCAGGAGGAACAAACCCGGAGTCCTTGATATACATTAAAAGCCCTCCGAGGACCCACATATTGAAGGATTGAGCTTCTTGTAAGGCAGCTCATAACAGACTCCATAGCAATAAAATCTTCAATTGAGACAGAGACCGAAGCCTTAGAAGGCAAGGGTTGACTTGAAAGTCGGACAAAATCAGGATTTGGCTTGGGGGGGTCGAGAGAATGAAGAATCATCCGCCACCTGGTAAACTCCTCTCCGGTGTCGTAGAAAAGAAAGAGAGCTTCTTCCTCTTCCCTTCCCCGATCACCTTCGACAAAGTTTAGCGGCAACGTCCGCCCTCACTCTCGCGAACCTCTGGGTAAAGGGAAAACGTAAAATTCCCGTTACCGGGAAGGACCGTCAAGAAAAATCCCTTCTGTAATACAATGAGGCGAGGCTGCTTCTGCTCTTTAGGCCTCGCCTGAGGAAGAAAACTCAAAATTAAATCAAAAGTTTCTTGAATTCTACATCATGACATCCATTCGAGGAAACATCAATATCACACGAATCCGCGTCATCATCATCATCATTGTCAGATCCTAACTTAGAAACTTCCCCTGAAGTAAAATCCTGACGACTAGCTATCTTAGGTCTGACACTAATATCCCCCCCCCCCCCCCCCCTTCTCCTAAATAAGCGCCCTTTGGCACTGTTACGGGACTAACAGGGGACACGTTGGGTAAAGATTCGTTAGGCACCTGCCCGGACCGGATCCCCCCTAGGCCTTCGCCACGACGGGGTTCACAAGCCGGGGTAATCTGTCGCACCGTTACCCATGGTGCTGTCGACAGGTACCTGACGAGGAGCTGAAAATGAATCTAAAAGTGTGTTAGTAACATTCTAGTAAAGGCTTCTTGAAAATTCTCTGACAGATTGTTAAACTTAGCTGAAATATCTCTATCTAGACTAAGCTGTAATTTCTTAAAATTCTGTTTCCAGGTAGTTTCCATTGCCAAAATCTTTGAATCCACATCAGAATAACTTCACTAATTACCGGTTGTACAGGGGGCAAAGCATCAATTAATTCGGAATCGGAGTCGTACGATACCGAAACCGAAGAGCCAGAACCATGAGCGCCCAAGTCAAAGAATTCGTTAGATACAGTTCTAGCAATCGATTTCTTTTTTCTCCTTAACCGATCTTTTACGCTGCAAGATTGTTTGGCGTTTCTTATAAGCAGTCATATCCTCGTCAGACCAGGGCTTACTACGTCACAACGAGAAGTCAAGTCACAAACCTGTCCACGACAAGAGCTAAAACAAATGTCATGGGGTTCATACTCCCTGCTACTCATCCTTGTCCCACAAACCGGGCAGTTCCTGATGTTGCTGGCAGAAGGAAGCATCGTAATTTCTTGGTAATCCATTGTAGAATTGGACAGGTCAGTAGTTCCGGGTCGCACAAAAGTTCGTAATTTAAGATAAGAACCACAACAGTAATCAAAGTTAATTCACTATTTCGTGATGTAATGCGTGAGTGGTAATTCATATAAAGTCTCATTTAACAAATAATGAAAGCTTTAAAGGCACAAAAATGTTTAAGGAAATTTATAAAGAGCGGCCGTGATGTAAACAACACGGGCGCTCGTTAACAACTGATTTGAGGGAAGGTTTTCGTATCTGTCAACGACAGTGTTGCCAACTGGCGGACAGAATAGGAGGTAACAGGGTTGCCAATGTGGTAAATTTTGGTGCGGTTTTTGGGGATTTAGGGCTAGATAAATTATATTAAGGTAATGTTTATTAATACTAATTTTAATGCTGGATGGTTTGACAGCTATATAAGGTATGCACCAGGTATTTACAAAACAGGATTGGCAGACATTTAACATACTTCCCCTTCTTTTAATAAAGTTTTGAGTGAGCGATAGGAATACTTATCCCTGTACTTGGGTTTTGTGTCTTCAGATTCAGCATTGTTTGTCCTGCGTAAGACTGTGACCATATATCCCTTTGGTCCTGTGATTCTGTTCCATGGCCATGCAATGTCTTGGGTTTTAGTTAAGTTGCTAGGTGGTCGGGTTTTAGTTAAGTTGCTAGGTGGTCGGGTTTTAGTTAAGTTGCTAGGTGGTCTACCAAGGCTATTACCTATTTGGCTGTTGAGTTTTTTTTGTGTCTCAGACTTCATTACCCCCCCCCCCCAAGACCCACCCTGGTGGGGGCAGAAGTGCACATGGTACCTTTGAAGCTTTTGCATTCACTTTCCTTTAAAGAATTGTTGGGGATGGTGATAAAGTGGTGTTTATGTGCCAAGATAGGGCATTCAAGAAATAATTTTGTGGTGTCAAGTACAACCATGCTCCTATTGTGAGTACACTTGTAGTGCCATCAGTGTACCTTACATTGTGTACAGTGAGCATTATTAAAAGGTGTTTTTAAACATATTTTGGCGCCACTAGCTACACCACTATACGTAGCCTTTTACTTGACCAGTTTCTGTCTGCCCTCTGTCTTGCTGTCCAACCTCTTTAACTATTACGTGTTAGTGTAGTTGGAGTTTTCTCCCAGTTTCACCTTTAGATCCTTGTGCTTTTTCTCATGCACCTTCTCAATCTCTATCTTGCTTTCCAGTCTACTCCAACCCCCTCTATTCATTGTCTTAATTGCTGAATGGTTAAAATTACCCTAGTGCTTGGCTTGATTACCAAAATTTTGTGATTCAGTTATTCATTATACAGGTGTGCAACACCTAATATGTTTTATTTTTTTTTAATTTATCAAATGTCCCTTCACCCAATTTCAAAGAATGCAGTTATCTTGCTTTAGACTTAACAAAAAATTACCCTCATGTCCAGTTGGACTTTTATATGTTCGACATTAAGCACTGCTGACTGACTGATTAAGTTGAAGCCTTTTGAAGATTTCAGTCTCGTTACCATGTACATTAAAGATGTTGGTACATTTTTTTTTTCTGATCCTTTGGTAATAACTCCAAAGGTATTCAGGTAATTGTTATTTATGTAGCAGAAAGGAATTTTGTTAAGATTTCCTCTTGTCAAATGCCAATCATTTCCTTTCTTCAAAGTTTACTCTCCCTCCACTGTATGCAAGCCTTAGGTACACCTAAATTAAGCCGAGCGATCTGGTGATGGTAGATGAGGAAGCGCAGGTTACCTTAACTTGAATAGCTGGCACCATCTGCCTGAAATTAACAACTTGTATTGAAAACATTTTGGATGGTCTCCTGTTTGAGCTGTTAAAGTGGTATGTTATGCAAAACATTGTTACTTTACTATGGGTTTTAAAGATATTTTGATTATTTTCACTAATTTTTAGTTGCAGATTGCTCTGTGTAATTTTTTCTTGAATTTTTCTTTTCCAGAAGCTAAAGAACAAGTTCTTGCTAATTTAGCAAACTTTTCATATGATCCCATCAACTATCAGTGGCTGCGAAGGCTTAAAGTAATTGATATTTTTCTACACCAGCTCTCTGAAGGAACACTACCTCTGCGTAGGTTTGCTGCTGCTGGGATTTGTAATTTGTGTTTGGGTAAGTTACATATTGGCTTGTCATTTTACAGCATGAGGAAGAAATGCTAGTGGTTTTTTGTTTTAAATGATAATCCTGCAATCATAGAATAATAGGGAGAAATATTATCAGCTTTTGAAAATGTAGCAGGTAATGTAGAAGATTATGTAGTCATTAGATATTCTCACTTGAATTGTAAAATGTCATGGCATTAAAGATCTGTCAAGGCAGGGTGCCCATTTTTTCATTAAATGGGCACTTTTAATTCATTCAGGTTATTCTTTTGTACTCATACACTAACTTTTAGTTAAATTATGTAGATATATTTAGTCTGTGTAACTTATACATCCAAAGAATTTTTGTTTGGTGAATTAATAGTTGCTCTATTTTCAGATTTTGAAAATAAGTCGTACATCCTGCAGAATGGGGGTGTACAACTGTTGACTGAATGTTTGAAGTCAGAGGATGAATCCTTAGTTCTCTCTTCCATTACCTCATTGATGTTCCTTGTCACACCTCAGTCTAACTCGGGTAATAACATATTCTAGTTATATCTGTTTTTGTACAAGTAACTTACCCAACAGATATATACTTAGCTATAGACTCGGTCGTCCCGACAGAATTTCAAAACTCGCGGCACACGCGACAGGTAGGTCAGGTGATCCACCATTCCCGCCGCTGGGTGGCGGGGTCTGGAACTATTCCCGTTTTCTAAGCCATAATTTCTCTGTCGGTTGAACGGACAACACCTATTGTTCGTTCCTCCATCTTGGATTTCAACTCGTTTGCCGAGAATTTGGATTGGTTTTTTGGTGACGTATTCTGTTTTTTCTCTGGCTTGGCATACGCTTATTGTGGACTGTTTTTCGACTTTGGTTTTGACTACTCTTTCACGATGTCTGACGCTAAGGCTTCACCTATGTTTAGAGTTTGCAGTAGGGAAGATTGTAAGGTTAGGCTGCCTAAATCGGCATTAGATCCTCATAGTATTTGCGCTAAATGCAGGGAGAATGAATGTTCTTTTATTAACACCTGTGTTGAATGCGAGAACCTTACGTGGAGCTTGAATGGAAGGAATTATCATCATATGTTAGGAAGCTGAGAGAGATAGAGTGAGAAAGGCTTCAGCTAGGTCATCTAGTATTATCTTGCTCCTTAGAACAAGAAATTAACTCTCCTTCTAACAATTTTCCCTTAGCCTCAGCTGCTTCTCCCTGTTCTGAATCCAAAGATTCTTCGTCAGAGAGGGAAATGTAAAAGCTTCAATTAAGAAACTTCAAGCTCAGCTACGAGCTCTAAACCAAGGTAAGAGTGGTGATAGTGACTTGTTTGCAGTGTCCCCAGTGCAGTGGAGGGGGCGTCTGACCGTTCCTCATTGCTCCTAGGCCTAGACCTCTTCCAAACTCCCAGGACCAGGGGAGGAGGAATGTCGAAAGCCGCAGGGAGGATGCAGAACATCCCCAACGGTCAGGCGTCCCTTCGGCAGATCCTGTTGTTAAGTCCCAGGCTGCCTTGGATTGCCGCAGAAAAGGCGTCCTAAAGGAGTGTTTTTCGGCCTCAGACTCTTCCTCTTCCTAAACGAGGATGGAGTTCGGCCTCTCTTTCGCGCCCTTTGAAGAGAGCCTGGAAGGCTCCTAAAGGAGACGCGGCTGACTCCAGCCCAGAGCGTTTTCCTGAGGATTGGCCTTCGGGACCTAAGAAGACTAAACAAGAGGAGCCTTCTCTTCAGGATCCTACGAAGAAGTTTTTGGTTAATCTGCAAGAGCAGTTAGCTTCTCGTAGGCTCTTTTGCTAAGGACACTACAAGGAGGAAGGATGTCTCGCTCCCTGTTAAGAGTTCCGCTAAGCGCCCTGCTTCGTATAGGAGAGAACCCTCACGATCTCCAGGGCGTTTATCGCCTTCGTCGAGAGACTCGTCTGATAGGAGTTGTTCTCCTGAGAGAAGAGCCCTTTCGCCCTATAGGCTGTCTTCCCCGAAGCGCCCTCTGAGACGCCGCGAATCGAGCAGAAGTCTCGATCGGTTTAGGTGCAAGGAACCGGAAAACCGATTTAGGTATCAGGATCCTTTGGGTCTGCAGGACCAGGAGCCAGACAGGCGCAAAGAGGCAGCAAGACGCAAGAAAGGGCGTCAAGAGCCTCTTAGAACACAGGGTTCAGGACGTCAGGATTCTGCTAACGAAGGCAGGAATCAGGACGCTATGAGCCAGGACGCCATGAGTCAGGGCGCCAGGAGTCAGGGCGCCAGGAGTCAGGGCGCCAGGAGTCAGGGCGCCAGGAGTTAGGACGCCAGGAGGCAGGACGCCAGGAGTACGTTAGGCGTCAAGTGTTAGGGCGCCAAGAGCCTGTTAAGCGTCAGGAATCAGGACGCGGGGATCTTTTCAAGCGCCCTGAATCAGGACGCCAGGAGCCTAGCAAGCGCCACGAACCTGGCGAACCTAGACAACAAGAGTCTAGTAGGCGCAAGAGTGTTTCCGACAGGCAGGAGCCTCACTCTTCGTATAGAAGTGCTAATGTTCCGCGCCTCCCTTCTCGGGAAAGGAGTTCTTCTCCCCGGGAAGAGCCAGATCACTCCAAAACGATCTCCTTCTGTGGATCAGTTGGACCAGGTATCGGAAGACGAAGAGCCAGTAGATGTAGCAGTTTCTGACTACAAGAGACTTTCTCTTTTGCTGCTAAAGGAGTTCGGAGACTCCCTTCATCCTGCGGACCCTCCTTCACCAGGATCGTTGATGTCCAGCACTAAAGCTCTCAAGTCGTCTTCCTTCGTCAAGATGCGCCCCGCTCTTTGTATGAAAAAGGCATTAAAGACTTTTTCAGAGTGGTTGACTTCCAGAAGGGAAGCGGGCAAGACAGTTTTTTTGCCTGCCCTCCTTCCAAGTTACAGGAAGGCAAACCAGAAGGTGGTACGAGACCAAAGAACCGATGGGGTTAGGTCATTCCTTCTTCCGCAGGATGCGGATTTTGCTTCATTAGTGGACTCTTCTAGGAGGAAGTCGTTGCTGTCTGCTAAGGCAACTTGGGGCATGTGTGAGCTAGACCACCTTCTAAAGGGCCTCTTTAAAACCCTAGAAGTCTTCAACTTTATGGACTGGGCTTTGGGAGCGTTAGCGAAGAGAGCTCAGGACACTGACTTTGTTTCCTAGAGGAACTTTTTCGAGCGTCCTGGCTTGCCTGGACCAGAGCGGTCATGGACGGTTCTGTTGAAGTTGCCTCTCTTTTTGGAACGGGAGTATTAAAGAAGAGATCTGTCTTTAGCTCTTTCTTAGCAAGAGCAGTATCACCTTTGCAAAGGACATCTCTTCTTTTTGCACCGTTATCCCCGCACCTATTTCCACAAGAGACTGTTAGAGAGGTTTCTAAATCTCTTACGGAGAAGGCAACTCAGGATCTCCTCACGCACTCAGCAAGAAGTTTAGGCCGGCAGTGCCTATAGAGAAAAAAGAGAGACCCTCTTTTGTACAGCCCTTTCGAGGTGCCTCCTCTTCTAGAGCCCCTCTTAGAGGTCGCAGACCAGATAGAAGGAGTAGACCATCTAGAAGGTCCTTCGGGAAGTCTTAGTATGAGCAGGAAGGTCCTCCCAGACGAAAGTAGGCGCCAGGCTACTCCACTTTGCCAAAGTCTGGGCGCAGAAGGGAGCGGACTCCTGGTCCTCTCTATCCTGAAAAAAGGATACTTGATCCCCTTCAGGGAAAATCCTCCCTTGACGACAACTCCAAGGGAGTTGACCGCAAGATACTCTTTGGATCCGTCCGAAAGCTTGCTATGTTTGCAAGCAGTGGAACAGATGATTTCCAAGGAAGCGGTAGAAACTGGTTCACGATCTCCAGTCTCCATGATTTCTACAATCGGCTATTCCTGGTACCAAAAGCCATCGGGGGGATGGAGACCGGTTCTAGACGTCAGTGCCCTGAATTTCTTTGTATTGAAGAAGAAATTTTCAATGGAGACGTCTTCCTCTGTTCTATCTGCTCTTCGTCCAGGGGACTGGATGGTGTCCCTGGACCTTCAGGATGCGTATTTCCATGTGCCAATTCATCCGGCAGCAAGGAAGTATCTGAGGTTCATGTTCCAAGGGAAAGTGTTCCAGTTCCGAGCGATGTGCTTCGGACTTTCGACTGCCCTCAAGTCTTCACGGACATCATGAAGAATGTAGCTTTTGGCTACATCTGGAAGGGATCAGGATCTCGTTATATCTGGACGATTGGCTAATAAGAGCCCAATCGGAGAAAAAATGTCTGGAGGACCTATTAGTTACTCTAAAAGTTGACAAAGTCCTTAGGAATTTTAGTAAATCACGAGAAATCCATGCTGACTCCCCAGCAGAGTATTGTCTATCTGGGGATTCAGATGGATTCTCGGATTTTCTAGCGTATCCTTCGCAGGAAAGGAGAGAACGCTGCTTAGAAAAGGTGTCAGTCTTCTTAAGGAAAGAACATTGTTCCGCGAGGGAATGGATGAGCTTACTGGGGACTGGGGACTCCTCGATGGAACAGTTCGTTTCCTTAGGAAGACTTCACCTACGACCCCTTCAATTTTATCTGAAGGAGAAGTGGGATTGGAAGTCCAACAATCTAGGAGATACATTTCCAATCTCGAAAGGGATCAAGGAGAATATCCGTTGGTGGTTAGATCCACAGAAACTAAGCAAGGGAATCTCCCTTCGCTTACAGAACCCTCGCCTAGCGTTTGTTTGCAGACGCCATCAGATTCAGGGTGGGGAGCGAACCCTAGGTTCGGAAGAAGTGTCAGGCACTTGGAAGGAGAACAAGTGTCCTGGCACATAAACAAGAAAGAGCTAACAGCCATTCATCTAGCTTTGGTTCATTTTCGAGGAACAGGTCTCAGGTCTGGGGATTCAGATTCACTCGGACAACACAACAGCCCTCGCTTATATAAAGAAACAAGGGGGACGCATTCCTTTTCCCTGTACGAATCAGCAAAGGATACTGCTGATTTGGGCGCAGGAAAGGAAGATCTCTCTCCTCACAAGGTTTGTGCAGGGAGAGAAAAAATGTCCGGGCAGATCTGTTAAGCAGAAAAGAACAAGTCCTACCCACGGAATGGACTCTCAATCCTCAGATTTGCCAACAACTTTGGCATCTTTGTGGGGAAGGCCCAATATAGACCTGTTCGCGACCAACAAGAATCACAGATTAGAAACCTATTGCTCCCCGATCTCGGATCCTCAAGCAGTTAGCAGTAGACAGCTTTCTGCTAGATTGGACGGGCTTGGACGCATACGCCCTTCCCTCCTTTCAAGATAGTAGGAGAAGTATTGAGGAAGTTCGCTTGCTCGGAAGGAACAAGAATGACCCTCATCGCTCCCTTCTGGCCGGCTCTCGATTGGTTCACAGAGGTGCTGGAGTGGTTAGTGGATTTTCCAAGATCGCTTCCACTAAGGAACGATCTTCTCAAACAACCCCACTTCGACAGGTTTCACAAAAAACCAAATCCCCGCTCTAAGTCTGGACCGCCTTCAGACTGTCGAAGGACTTGTCAGAGCAAGGGGCTTTTCACGAGAAGTGGCGAAGGCTATTGCAAGAGCCAGAAGAGTCTCCACTTCCACAAAAGATATCAGTCGAAGTGGGAGTTGTTTAGAAGATGGTGTAAGGGAAAAGAAAATATCCTCCTCCAGTACCTCTGTAACTGAGATCGCAGATTTTCTCCTATATTTGAGAAAAGAATGTAACCTGGCAGTTTCAACAGTGAAGGGTTACAGAAGTATGCTGGCCTCAGTTTTTCGACATAGAGGAATAGATCTGACGAATAATAAAGATCTTCATGACCTTATAAGGTCTTTTGAGACCACGAAAGAACATGTAATCAAGAAGCCTAGCTGGAACTTGGATGTGGTCCTCAAGTTCCTATGTCGGAAAAATTTGTACCGTCTCACGCAGCTTCGTTTTAGAGACTTAACTAGAAAGTCATTATTCCTTTTTGCGTTAGCAACAGCCAAGAGAATTAGCGAGTTGCAAGCTTTGGAAGGTAAAGTGGGGGTTTAAGAAGGATTCAGCGATTTGCTCCGTTTAAACCATTTTTTTCTAGCAAAAAAATGAAAATCCCTCAAAGCCTTAGGCCAAGAAGCTTTGAGATAAAAGGACTAGCTTCATTAACAGGGAGAGAACTAGAAAGGACTGTGTCCAGTCAGGGCACTCAGGTTCTACCTGGAGAAGAAGAAGTTGCTGAAAGGTACAGAAGAAAGTCTTTGGTGCTCTGTAAGAGATCCGAAAAGAGCGATTTCTAAGAACGCCCTTACATACTTCATAAAAGATGTAATAAGGGAAGCTCACCTTAAGTGCGAAGAAGAGCATCTCAAGGTTCTCAGAGTGAGAGCTCATAGAAGTGAGAGCCATAGCTACGTCTATGGCATTTCACAAAACATGGTCGCTTCAGGCTCTTATAGAGTCGACATTTTGGAGATGTAATTCGGTGTTCGCCTCGAATTAACTAAGAGACTTGTTAAAATTTCGTACGAAAAGTGCTTGTTTGCTCTGGGAGCGTATGTTTCGGCGAATCAGTGCTGGGAGAAGGGGCTGAGGCTAATCCTTCCTATTTAGTTTAAGGCTTAAATTACTGTTTATTGGTGGTTGTTTTTATTGGTTAATTGTCAGAGGGAATAGGGAACCCTCTTACAATTCATAGATTGTAACAATACTAACATGGTCAGGTGATCGGGATTGGCTTCAGTGCTCTTTGTGATTTGTTTAATAACCTTAACTCTGTCATGTAAGAGGGCGAGTCTCCATTGATATGACATAAGGTCAAGGCTCTACCATGTAAGTGGGTCAGCCCCCATTGGTACGATCCAGTATAGGCTCTGTCGCGTAAGCGGCTAGCCCCCATTGACACGATCCAAAGAGTTATTCAACCATAGGTTCATTCCTCGTTGAAACTCTTGAGGCAAGCAGACTCATTGACAGTAGTCATGAAGTCTTCAGCCCAATAAGGTAGGAACTATGGATTATGTTATCCAAGAACATAGGTTGTTTTTGGTCCCTGTTTTTTTAATGTATTTAGTTTAAGTATTATTTTGTTTTTAGCTGTCTCTTGCCCGCCACCAAGGGTGCCAATCAGCTAAGTATATATCTGCTGGGTAAGTTACTTGTACAAAAATGATATTGTTAAGATACAATAAAGTTTTGTACATACTTACCTGGCAGATATATACGATTAATGGCACCCAGCCTCCCCTCAGGAGACAGGTGGAAGAGAATTATGGCTTAGAAAACGGAATAGTTCCAGACCCCGCCACCCAGCGGCGGGAATGGTGGATCACCTGACCTACCTGTCGCGTGTGCCGCGAGTTTTGAAATTCTGTCGGGACGACCGAGTCTATAGCTAAGTATATATCTACCAGGTAAGTATGTACAAAACTTTATTGTATCTTAACAATATCATTTTTAGTGATTTTTAGTAATACACTGTAATTTGATTGTAATTCATGATTGTCAATTTTAATAGCCAGTATAATTTATGATTAGCTGGTGTCTTCAGACTAGCAAAAGTCCTTAAGCTAAATCTGTGAAATACCACAAGCTGAAACATAAGATCAAACTTGAAAATTATAGGGCTTTTGATAATCATAACTAATTTTAAGCTTATATAACCTAGTACTGGCTTCTATCAGCACTGCAGCTTCCAATTTATTTATTTTTTTTTATTTACTTTCAGAGATCACAAGTGATAAAGTTGTAAAATTAATCACGATTAAGGCAGAAGGAAACAATCCTCGCATCACAAACCTTGCCAAGATATTTTTGTCTGATTATCATTATCCAGTAAAGGAGGGCAATTCAACCAAAACTGGAATTTAGTATTAGGGATCTTGGAGGATTAGGGCTTTTGTGTGGGAAGGCATCGGTATACAGTATAAGTGATATAGGATAGTGTGTTTGTAGCAAACTGTTGTTATTGTTGACCCGAAAAATAACGCTTTTGACAGAGAACATTTATAGGATTATCTTGCGTGTATTTCCTCATTTAAATTACAGAGGGTGCATTTATATATATTGTTTAAATATATATATATATATATATATATTAAATACTGTATATGTATTTTTATACAATTGTAGAGTAAGGAACCTTTAGTTTTGTGATTTTGATGGTTTGAATGTACTGGAAGTCAATTGTATTATTTCTTATGTCTTTGTTCTACAAACTTCGCAAATTACACTTGCTTCATCCATTGCTTCACAGTTTTGGAAAGAGACAAATTCAGACCTTGTCTTGGAAGGTTGGTGACACAGCAACTGTCACGAAAAAGGTCACCTTTGAGGAAGTCCAGCGGTTTGCTGAACTTTCTGGAGACAGAAATCCTGTACACGTAGATAAAGAATTCATTACTAGGGATTCTAAATTTGAAAATTGCATAGTTCACGGAGCTTACCTGAACAGCTTGGTATCTGCAGTTATTGGGACTCAGCTTCCTGGGCCAGGAACTTTGGTAGTGAAGCAGGAACTTAATTTTCCATCCCCTTGTTATATTGATGAGGAGGTGAATATAACTGTGAAATTAGCTGCTGTTAGGAAAATCCTTACGGTAGATTTTACTTGTGTCACAAGTTCTGGGAAAGTAGTTCTTTGGGGAAATTGTCGTCTTGCACGTCATTCCAGTAAAAAAGTTTAGTTATTTTACAAGAAAAGGTGAAAATTGTAAAAAATGAGTGGTGGAAAAGAACTTGTATTGGAAACCCTAAGGTTAGCAACCAGTCAGGATGCAGAGGTATTGAGACCAGCTGAGGAACGCCTTCAGGAGTGGGAAACTGAACCAGGGTTTTACTCCACTCTTGTTGAGGTACTTGATAAATTCTACTATATGTGTTCAAGTATTAGTTGTAAGGTAATAATTAGAATATGATCTTTAGTTTTAACTTTCTGGTATTTAATAAATACTAATGAGGTATTTTAGCATTCAGTGCTGTTACCAAATTGGAATTAAAAATATTTTTATAACAGAAATGTTTTAATTATATGCCCAAAAAGAAGCAAGTGGTTAATAATAGCAAATTAAATTTTTTCCCCAGATATTTTCAGAACACTCCATAGAAGTCAATGTTCGTTGGTTGGGTGTGCTCTACTTCAAGAATGGGGTAGACAGATACTGGCGAAAGACTGCACCTAAGGCCATAAGTGAAGAAGAAAAGGTGATTTGTTACACACATCAGGGTTTTGTTTGTAAAACTCTCTCTCTCTCTCTCTCTCTCTCTCTCTCTCTCTCTCTCTCTCTCTCTCTCTCTCTCTCTCTCTCTCTCTCTCTCTCCTTTCATTTACAAAAAATCTTGTTTGTTAACCATGGAGTCTAAATGGTTGCAGTAAACTAAATTCTCTCTCTCTCTCTCTCTCTCTCTCTCTCTCTCTCTCTCTCTCTCTCTCTCTCTCTTGACATTTCTGCCCATTACTTCCATTAATAACTGTGTCTTTGTATTTGTCTTGGTTTTTTTTTTTTTTTTTTTTTTTTGTTTTTTTTTTTTTTTTTTTTTTTTTTTTTTTTGGGGGGTTTTTTACTCCTCCTACTCCATTTTCCCCTTTCATTTACGAAAAATCCTGTTGGTTAACCAGGGAGTCTAAATGGTTGCAATAAACTAATTTATGACAACCCTTTGAAGATGGGAAACCTTCACCTGAGTTAAGCAGTCTCCTGAAAAATTAGATTTCTCTTTCTGCTTAGATTCTTATATTATTGAGCAACATAATACCAAAAATTATCTTGTCAGATGAGATGATGATAATGCTCCATAAAAGACTTTCAAGATAGTACCAATCATTTGTTTATCAAGATAGTACCAATCATTTGTTTAGCACTTTTGATTTTGTATGGTTGAAGGATTTCTTGAACTGAAACACACCTTTCAATGCCATACAATGTCACAGAAAATTCATGCTGTATGCAGCACTAGGGTAAATTGTATATTAAGTAAGAATGTAGTTATGCAGCTTTGTCATTATCAATGGAATTTTCAATTCCTGGTCAGATTAATGCTGACTTTTAACTTAACTAACAATAGTAAATTGTAATTTGTTCTTTCGTTGTTTGTTACAGGCTCGGATTCGATGTGGATTACTTCATAATCTTAGGGAACCAGTGCCACAGGTAGCCACTCAGTTAGCTGTTCTTATAGCAAAGATTGCTAGAGTAGATTGCCCAAGGGAATGGCCAGATCTACTTCCAGCTTTATTTGAAGCTGTGAAAAGTGATGACCAGCTTGTTCAGCATAGAACACTTCTTAACTTACACCATGTTATTAAGCAGCTTGCATCAAAGAGGCTGGCTGCTGACAGACGAACATTTCAAGTAAGGGTTAATGTTTTCAAGTGCATGCAAAGAATTGTTAAAGATTGGAATTTCATTACAGTTATTCTTTTGTTATAATTCATAAATAGGAATGTCGAATTATTTCATTTAATTGTTCCACCAACCAGAACACCAATTGTACCTTTATATGTTAGTCACTTTATTAATAGCTTTAAGATCTTGAGGAGAGGTAGTTTTACATTGTTGACATGTTTTCCAGGAATTAACAAGTCAGATGTTTACATTCCTCCTTGAACTATGGCGATCACAGACAGAAGCCTTTTTAGCAGCTGTGGGACAAAATATGGAAGTTATGGTGCCATGTCTTGAGCGTTCACACCTTGCTCTCAAGATCTTGCGCAAACTTCTTATTCACGGTTTCAAGAAGCCTCATGAGAGTCAGGATGCTATTACTCTACTGGAGTCTGTATTTGACCGCATCAAGATTCTTTTAACTTTTAGAAAGCAGCATGAAAGCAATGATCACGTAAAGACAATATCTGAAAAATATGTTGTGCTTTTAACCAAAGTTCTTCTGGACATGTTGGAAAATTTTCCATTTTCATATTTGCAGTTCATAAAACCCAGTCTTGAATTAACAACATATTATGTTTTCACCCCGGCTGGTGATGGACTACTTTTCGAAAGGTTTACAGTGCAGTGTTTGAATTTGATTAAAGCTATCCTCCTGTGTCCAGAATATAAGCCATGTAAGGTTGTGGAAGATACCAAAGACCCTCAGACTTTGGAAGCCTTCAGGATAAAGTCTGAGTTCTTTGACAATTCTGTGTTGGCAGGAATGTGTCATAAGCTCATTTCCCACTATTTCCTTCTCACACAAAGTGACTTGGAAGTCTGGGATTCGGATCCTGAAGGATTCTGTATGGATGTGGAAGGAGGGGAGTCATGGAAATACAGTCTCAGACCCTGTACAGAAACACTGTTTGTCTCCCTCTTCCACGAATACAGGAATGCTTTAACACCAGTGTTGATGGAGATGGTAAGGTCATCCCACAGCCCAGTTGATCCAAGGGACTATCATGGAATACTCCAAAAAGATGCAGTGTACAATGCAGTTGGCTTAGCAGCCTTTGAACTTTTTGATGATATTGACTTTGATCAGTGGTTCACATCTTCCCTGATAAATGAGCTGAAAGTGAAGGACTCAAATTATCGCATCATTCGACGGCGTGTTATATGGTTGATTGGTCAGTGGACAAGCGTGAAATTTTCTCCAGAGCATCGTCCAACTTTATATGAAGCTTGCATTCACTTGCTGTCTACTGAAGAGGACTTTGTTGTGAGACTTAGTGCTGCCATGACTCTCATGCATTCAGTAGATGATTTTGAGTTTGACCCACAGCAG
Source organism: Macrobrachium nipponense (assembly GCF_015104395.2). NCBI lineage: Eukaryota > Metazoa > Arthropoda > Malacostraca > Decapoda > Palaemonidae > Macrobrachium > Macrobrachium nipponense. The sequence continues at coordinate 15,272,255 of NC_061106.1, forward strand.
TTTATGCCTTACCTACCTACTATATTTGGCTTACTTTTCAATCTGCTGAAAGAAGCTCATGAATGTGATACGAAAATGCAGGTAATTCGTTGCTTTTTGTTGATGTTTTAGTTGATTTATTCAGATCAAGGTAAGTGGTACATATCAGATGTTCGTAGAATAAGTTCCTTTTCTCTCTCTCTCTCTCTCTCTCTCTCTCTCTCTCTCTCATCTCCTCTCTCTCTCTTCATCTCTCTCTTCTCTCTCTAAGTTAAACTTTAACATTTCCACAGTAGTATTTTATTTACAGTTGTAGTTTGTATTACCCTATCTATAGTAAATTTGTGTACACTTTTTACTTCATTACACTTATATTAATTTTCTATAGCATCTGTGATGTTTTACAGGTATATTGTATTTTTAGTTTGATATTTTTATTATCAGCAACTCTCAGAAAATGTTGCATCAATGTTTAATGTATTTAAAGTTAGAGTGAACCTTTTTCTCGAGACATTAAATTTTTTTTTGTTCTTTTAAAAGGCCTTTGTCAGTATTCACATTCCCTAGTTCTGTACTTGAATGAATTGTGCATCTTTGTTGTAGAATTTGGAAAGTATATAGTAGCAGCACCCCCCCCCCTTTTTTTTTTTTTTTTTTTTTTTTGGGTTCCTCTCTCTCTCTCTCTCTCTCTCTCTCTCTCTCTCTCTCTCATCTCTCTCTCTCTCTCTCTCTCCAGCAATCTAGGTTCTTAGTAGCAAGACCCCATGTAGAATAATTTATTTGGAAATTTGATGGTGTTGATAAATGATATTCCAAAGAATAAGTGGTGGCACTTTCTTAGCTCTGAAGTACTCATCATGCTGAATTATTTAGTTGAATGTATTTTTTCATCATGAATCCATCTGTCTTTTAAAGACTTTTTTTTCTGCAGTGCTAATGCCCCTGGGTATATATTTCTATTTTTTGTAGACCTAAATTGAATAGGCAAAATTAACTGTTCATGTATGTGGCCCCATGATCCATTAGTATATAGTGACTATCCATTTTGTTTCATGTAAGTGCTGTCTGTCAACGTAGCTACAAGAATCTCTCTAGCTCTGCTGTAACAATTTAGAAAAGACTAATTCATTTCCATTCATTCCATTATAACTTTTCTAATTTTCCTTTTGTTCATGAAACTTACCTGTCAGATATATATATAGCTGTATTTTCTGAAGTCCGACAGAATTTTAAAAACTTCCGACACACGCAGTGGTCGGCCAGGTGGTTAGTACCCATTCTCGCCGCTGGGAGGCGGGTATCAGGAACCATTCCCATTTTCTATTCATAATTTTTCTGTCGCCGGTGCTGAAAACACCTGTTTTCAGTACCTCCGTCTTAGGATTTTGGAAACTTCATTGCCGCTAAGTATCCTAATTGTCTTTTGATTTATTTACTTGGATTTGTGGCTAGGCATACGCTATCTTAAATTGATTTGAATTTGATTCATTTTTGCTTAAAATATCTGAATCTAGTTAGGCTAGTTTCAGACGGGGTTGTCTGCAAAGATAGGGTGTGGCTACCGAAAGCTTCGGTAGATCCGCACTTGGTATGTACGAGGGGTATGGGTCTTGCTTCTTTGTTGAGATTTGTCATGTAAGGAGTGTGAGACTTTGTCTATTCCGTAAGGAAGACGTATGATTCGTATGTACACAATTAATCAGTAAACATGTCTAATTCCGTAAGGAAGACGTATGATTCGTATGTACGCAATTAATCAGTAACAAAAGTCAGGGTAGTGAACCTGCTAACCTTCCTGTAGACTTTATTTTGCCTAACCCTGTAGTATGGCCTACGGGCTATGAATATGTACTTACGAGAGGTGCTCGCTCTTCTTCATTGCTGTGAAGTGCTACTTCTGTAATTGTTACTCCTAACCCTGCAGTATTGCCTTCGGGCCCTAAGCAGTGTCTGTAGAGGAATTGCCCTTTCTCTTATACTCTTTCGATTCGTAACTTAGAATCGAAAGTGCTTGCTTTAGAGAGTAAAAGTGAAGTGCAGAAGTGCAGTGATACCCCTTGTGTAGTGGAGGGTGCGTCAGATCGGCCTCGTTTCGCCTCAAGGCCGGGACCTCTGCTTGACTCCCAGGACCCGGGGAGGGAGCATGTCAAAAGCCTAAGGAGGGTTACAAGGAACCCCCACCGATCTGGCGTGCCTTCGGCAGTTTCTGATGAAAATCCCCAGACTGCAAAGTGCGTGCGCGTGCACGAATCCTGAAAGTTTGCTTCTCGTCCTCCGAAGCGGTCCTCTCCGTGCAGGGGTTGGAGCTTTCGGAAGGACTCGCGCCCTCTAAATAGAAGCTTTATAGAAGAGGACGCTTCACGTCCTCTCTCTCTCTCGTTATGCGTTTCAGTGAGAAGTAAGAAGGCGAACGTTGCCTGAACTCGTGTCCGTCTTTCCACCGAGAAATACGTAAAAGAAGTCATAGTAGCAGGAAGCTTTTGAGAGCGGACGCCTGGGACGCTCGGATGGACTCCAGGCGCGCGCGGGTGCACGCCAAGCGCGCTCCGTGCGCGCCAGTGGACGCCGAGCGCGCTCCAGTGGACGCCGAGCGTGCACCAGCGCACGCCAGGTGTGTCGCCTGGCTGAACGTTTCTGTTGAACTCTTCAAGCTCTTGTTTCAGATTTGGGCCTAAAGAATTTTTACCTCTACCTTCGGTGATACCTTCTACCTCACCTGCAAAGAATGTGAAGTAGGCAGTGCTTCGGAGGAAGCTTAAAGTGAACAGACAACTTCTTCTTCGAAACCCAGCAAGACATCGGGTTTTCGTGAATTCAAGAGGTCTCTGTCAATTAATATTGCTTTTCGCATAGGTGGATGGAGTTAAGGAAGATCTCGTTTGCTCTACCGCAACCTTTGCCATTCTGCCAATAAATTTAAGTTGCCACTACCGCAGGTCAAGACTTTTGCGATAAGGCAGTTACGGGTTATGTAAGGCTCGATGTCCTGCACGTCAGGACTCTCGGCAACGTTCAGTAGGATTCTTGCAAAGGCACTCATCAAAAGGACGCTCTTCAGGAAAGCGCAAGACAGGACTTCCTTTGCCATACTGCCAATAATTTTAAGCTTTAGCAGGCATTAGTTGTGATACGGGAGAGGAAGCTGGTTGGAGAGTTTCTTCCTCTTCCCAGGATAATTTTGCAAGCTTTTTAGCCCATCTGAAAGGGTTTTTCAGATGATAGAGTTTGTTAGTTTCTAGTCGGGACTACGCTGCCGAATTGAACATCGTCGTCCTACTTGCCGTAAGCCCAGTCTCTTAACAGGATTCTTGCCCCTTCCTCGTTTGAGACGGGGAATCTTGGTTTTTTTTTTAAAAATTTGTAGGAAAAACAAATGCCTCGACTCCCTGGATTACGTTTTGTCAATTCAGTGACTTTCCCCCATTGACAATATACTTTCGTTTTGTCAAGTAAGTGGGTATCCCCTCTTTGACAAAATATCTTTGTCCCGTAAATGGGTTAGTTCTCATGAACAAACATCTCTTGAACTTGATATTCCGGAAGCGAATAAGCTTTTATTGACAAGATTCGGAAGAGCTCTCATTCGTCATTCGCAGACTCGTACAAGAAATAGACTTGTAGACTACGTCAATGAACGCTTATGTCCAATAACATAAGAAGCTTGAGCTGACTGCTTCGACTGCTTCGATTCTCTTAAGTTTTGTTCATGAAACTTGCCTGTCAGATATGTATGTAGCTGTATTTCCGAATTCAGCTATATATATGTCTGCCAGGTAAGTAGGAACAAACTTTATTGTGATATAATTTCATTTTTTGCCTTGCGTTATTTTACTTCTGGTTGGTTCAAGTCATATACGCTTGCTGTAGTTACCTCTTCGGATGGCAACCGAGAGGTCTGTTGTCTATTTTAAGGACATTTAATCGTTACTCCCTGCAGCCTAACAGGAGTTTCCGATTTATCTTTTACCGTTGTATGGTAGTGTTCTGACGACACAAACGCATCTATATATTTAGCGTTTTCTGTTTCGCTTAAATATACAGCTTGAGAGTCTTTCTGCTAAAAAAATAACGGACCTATTTCTTCGTAGAATAGGGTAGCTGGCACCCAGACATAAAGTTAAGAGACGACGTTCGTAAGCTGCTTGCTGCTGCTGTCACGCTGTCTGTCCTCCAGTCCAACCGAGCCAGTATTCAGTAACGATCGTGCGCTGTCATGCGCGGTAGTTAGGTTACGCTCTCTCTCCTGCGGGATTGACTGACTAACCGTATCTCTGTGCTGACGGTTACGTCTCTCCTGCGGGATTGACTGACTAACTGTATCTCTGTCCTACATTCACGGACTTTAGCCTAAGATTGAGGGGATTTCTTACGTAATTGAATAATAAACGTTGCATTCGTTTTGCCTTACTATGTTCAACAGAGTTATCTCTTAATCCTTTCGGTGCTCGTTACCGCACGGTATGGAACTACGAGTCTACCGCAACATTGCACTTTTATTTGCTCTCCTGCTTAGGCAAAGCGCAGCCTTATTTAGGGAAGTAAGCATACTCGGGGAGGGAATGGATGAGCTTGCTGGGACTATTTCCTTCCTGAAGAAGTTTGTTTCCCCGAATAGACTGCAATTCAGACCACAGTTTTTTCCTACCGGGAAACTGAAATATTATTCAAGATCTAGCAATGATTCTGAACATCTCTCAGTGCGTCTATCACCTGAGGTGATAGAAAGGTGCCGGACATCTGGATAGGGTTTCAGATGTCCTGGATCTTAATCTGAAAGAAGTAAAAGCGATTCGGTAGTCCCTCCAGTCCTCGAAACGAGTTTTTTGGGAACCCAGTGGTCCAGATCAAACTCTGATATTCCACAGCTCTCTCATATCTTAAGAAGTATCTTCTCTCGGTCCTTGTTCGAGTTTACGAGAAAGAGCCTATTATAACAACAGGCGTAAAATGTAACGATCCTCTACAGGTTCGTTACAGGATTGCAAAAGTCCGTACGAATCGTCTCGATCGACGGCAGCAACTATTCACTTCCGAGTGGAATCTTTCTTTAGAAGTAAGTTGAGAGTTGTGTAGACTTTAGGGACGCCCTTTCATTCTTCTCTTCGATATGTTGAGGACGAAGAGGCGGCTTCTTCTCTGCTCCCTTATTCTCGATCCGGGATCGGTACCATTAAACGCCATCCTATGATATTGAACGGGATGGATGTTTAGTCTCTTTTTCCCCTTTTTCAATCGCTTAGGAAATGTAATAAGAGGATTTATGACGTCACAGGGAGCGAACCAAAATGAACGCTGATCGCCCCATGTTGGCCTTCAGAATCCTGGATTCACAGAGGTCACATACTTCCTAGTTCACTTTCCAAGGACCTTTTCCGAGAGAGTCGGTCTACTCTAACTCGAAAGGTACCTATAACCTCTCCGCTCTGAGTCTGACTACGTTCAGACTATCGAGAGGTTGACAGGAATAAGATTACCGTCTTCCTTTTCCGTCTGAAGAATGGGATAAGCTGGCAGTCACAACTATTAAAGAATATGCAAATATGTTGTTGACGGCCTTTGGGCTCAGAGATTTGCGTCTGTCAAACAACAAAGCCTTTCACGATCTTTGAGTTCTGTGGAATCTCGAAACTTGCTCACCATCTACTTTTTGTCTCACCTGTTTTCTCGGAGTCAGACACTCGTGCGAGATCAGGCGACATATAGTAGCCCTGAGTTTCTTGTTGACGAAGTCAGTTGCGTTTATACACCCCCGATGATCGTGTAACATGAGACCAGGTTGGACTGTCAGGCATTCTTCCTTCGGGACTGAATCGCCTTTTTGCTCCTCGCTCCTTTCTCCTGGCACCAGAAGCTCGAGTCAGGAGTTGATTCGCTGACGAAGTTGGGTTGCGTTGATACACCCCCAAGGTTTGCTTAGATTGAATCGCCCAGGCAGTCCAGACACTCATTCTTCAGCGAAGAATAGTGCCTTATGGTCTTCAGGGTACAGCCTTGCTGTCCTTGATTCGTCTGACTGGTCAACTGGTCGTTCACCTGACTTTAGTACAGACGGACTGACTGTGCATGTCCAGATCGAAGCTTTCAATATGGAACTTAGACGTAGTCTGAAGTTCTTGATGTTAAGCATTCGAACCTCTCCTACCTGTTAACTTTTTGCATGTGATCAGGAAGGCCTTCTTCTAACCACCCTAGATACGACAAAGAGGGTTAGTGAAATTTTAAGCCATCGTCACAAGTTTTGGCGTTTAGAGAAGACAAGGCGGTGTGCTCTCTAAGCCTTCCGTTGTGGCCTAAGAATGGAAACCCGTTTTGTCCTTGGGCCAGGAGCTTGGAAGCAAGGATGGCACAAGTTAGTGGGCAGGAGCCAGAGAGAGTCCTGTGCCCTGTCGGGTCTCTCAAGTTTTATCTACATAAAACTCAAGAAAGTCGAAGTCATTCGGGCAATCTGCAGTGTTCCGAAAAAGACCAGACTTGCCCATATCGAAGAACACCCTGGCTTTAGTGTTAAGGAGTTCTTTCAAAAAATGCTCCTTCATTGTGTTTGCACAAAGATTTGAAATCTTTTTATCTAAATGCTCACGAGGTGAGGGCGCGGCCTCGGAAGCATTTCAACAGAGCATGGCACTCAGTAACATCCTGAGTACCATGTTTTAGCGAAGCAACTCTGTGTTCACTTCACACTCCCTGCGAGATGTGAAGATGGAATATGAGATCTGCTGCTCGCTAGGGCCATACGTGTCTGCAGACACAATCTTGGGGGCAAGAAGTACCACTCATCCTATCCTGTAGAAAATGGTTAGGAAGAGCTCTTAATTTAGTTGATGAGTCGCCGACAACGGCGACTTCTTAACTATTAAGCCTTAGTTAAACACCTTGAACTTTGGCTAGGTTGGTCAGGTGGTGATATATATATATATATATATAGATATATATATAATATATAATAGAATAATTATATAATATATATTTATATATATTTATTTATTTTACTTCTTAGCCCTCATGGTATGGTCAATATGGTCTAGTCACGTCGTGGTCTCGCCCCTGTGACAGATCATCTGGAGTGCACCAGCTATATAGGTCTCTACCTCGCTGGCAACTCTAGTAGCAACAAGCAGGACTTACGTGGCAGTAACCACGAAGCCAGCTATGCTAACAGGTGGAACAAGATGTAAATCATCTGCATGCATTTGTTTTCCTAAAAATCCTTCTATTCTGTCCCTTCCCACCTCCAAAGGTGGGATTCAGCTATATATATATCTGACAGGTAAGTTTCATGAACAAATGATATTGTTATGATACAATAAAGTTTGTTCATACTTACCTGGCAGATATATATAATCAAGTACCCACCCACCTCCCCTCAGGGGACAGTGGAAATAAAAATTATGAATAGAAAATGGGAATGGTTCCTGATACCCGCCTCCCAGCGGCGGGAATGGGTACTAACCACCTGGCGCCGACCACTGCGTTGTGTCGGAAGTTTTTAAAATTCTGTCGGACTTCAGAAAATACAGCTAGATATATTCTGCCAGGTAAGTATGAACAAATTTTATTGTATCATAACAATATCATTTTTCACCTTCATGTACAGTGGACTCCCATATTCATGGGGGATGCATACCAGAACCCCCAGGGAATAGCTAGAATCTGTGAATACTTAGAACCCCCGTAAAAACGCTTAAAACTGACCTGCTCCCACCTCTCATATGCGCAGGAGTTGCCAGATCTCACAGATTCCTTGTTATGCAATCTTTAATTGTTTTAACTGGGGCAGCTGGCACGCTAAAGATGATCCTATTTTTAAGACCTCAAGTTTGTTAGCTATGAAAAATACAAATTGATTAAAAATTTTTGTCATATTTTGTTGTTCAAACCTAAGAAAAACCAAAACATGCTTATACCTGTTTTTTTTAATAGTTTTGTCAAAAAAATGCATTTAATCCTGAAGTTGATATGAAAATACAGTAATTTGCGGATATTTCTCATAGAAAAATATTGCGAATACGGGAATTTTCCACGAATAACAAGTAGATATGGTCCATAGAGAAATCTGCGAATGCGGAGAATGCAAAAGGGGGTGTCCACTGTAATATCTCTTTTTCTATGTTTCCCTCAAAAATGGTAAAATTATCATTCCTTACAGTTTGGCTCTTGTCATCATCATGGAAGTATCCTTCCCTGTAATATTTGCGTTAAAGAGTTGATTTTTGTATTGTTTTCTTGTTTAGTTGCATAAATCGATACTTTTCATTATTTTTCTGATTTGAATATTTTACTATGGCTTACCACCTAAAGAGTTGGATGATAGTCAGCTCCTAGTGATAACTTTGTTGGTTTGCCTCATGTGGAAAATACTGGTGTTGAAATTGTTTTAGTTTGCTTATATTTGTTTATTACAAACTCATTAATCATAAATTGCCTCACTTCTATGCAGTGAGTTTCCATTTGCACAGAATTGTTACAAAGAAGAATGTAGAAGGTCTATTGCTCACACCCTGACTGCCCATATGAAACTTACTATATTGTAATTTGTTTTTGTATAAGTGTTTAGACATTTACTGCATTTCCTCCAAGGGTTAAGCCTGTAAAGTGATTTTTGCCTTCCATTTCCATTGATTTCATTTTCATTTTTATGGTTAATAGGTTTTTATGAAAGAAATATTTTATAACAAGCTATATTTGCACTTAATACCACCAGTCATGTACAAAGTGGCCTTCAGCCCTTCAGTCTCACTGTGTCACATTCTAATCTCCAGAAAACAGTGAGGATACTTGTACTTTACAGCTGATTAATGAAAGGCTCTTTATTATTTATTGATGTGTGTGAATAAAAATGTTTTATGTAATGAACACTTAATTTTGTACATGAACTTCCCTGACAGATATATACTTAGCTATAGTCTCCGACGTTCCCGACAGAATTTCAAATCTCGCGGCACACGCGACAGGTAGGTCAGGTGGTCTACCTTACCCGCCGCTGGGTGGCGGATGTACGAACCACTCCCGTAAGCTTGTCAGATTTTTTTCTGTCGCGGGAACGATAACAACTGTTGTCGGTTCCTCTCGATAGTTTTTCGATTCTCGCTTGCCTGGAGTTAATTTGGACTTCTTTTGGTGACGTATTCGCTTTGTTTGGCTTGGCATACGCTGATTGTGGACCGGTTTGATTTTGAGTTTGATTTTCTTTAACGATGTCTGTCTAGAATCGGTAGTTAAAACTTCGGTTTTGTTTAGGGTTTGCGTGAATGAAGGATGTAAGGTGAGGTTGCCGAAAGCTTCGGTAGACCCCCACACGGTTTGCAGGAAATGCAGGGGGAATGAATGTGCTTTTGCTAACCCTTGTAATGAATGTAAGGGATTGAATGAAGAAGAATATAAGGCTCTCTCTTCTTATGTTAGGAAGTTGGAACGTGATAGAGTGCGTAAGGCTTCCTCTAGAAGTTCTAGCAGATCTAGAATGAGTGAGTTGGATGTGGATCCTAATAGTACTAACGTAGAATTAGAACCTTCTTCCCAAGTGGCAGCCCCGGCTCCCCGCACCGAAGCCGAAGATTCGCCTTCGGAGGCGGCAGGCAGCTTGAAAGCCAAGAATCGTTCTATGGATCAGAAGATTCGTCAGTTGGAAGGTAAGGAGAGTGTTAGTGATCAGTGCAGTCTCCCCAGTGTTGTGGAGGGTGCGTCTGACCGGCTCCTTAGTGCCTCTAGGCCTAGACCTCTTCCAGACTCCCAGTTCCAGTGGAGTAGGAAAGTCGAAAGCCGCAGGAGGGCTAGGGAGAGCCCCCACCGGTCAGGCGTCCCCTCGGCAGATCCTGAAGTACGCTCCCAGGCTGCCTCGGATCGCTACAAGAAGGAGCTCCTACGCCAATGCTTCTCCTCTTCGTCGTCTCCCTCTCCGAAGAGAGGTTGGAACTCCCCGGATGCGTCGCGCCCGTTGAAGAGGGCTTGGAAGGCTCCCATGCCAGTCCTTTGGCTTCTAGTCCGGAGGTTTTCCCGGAAGAATCGTCGGTGGAGGCGAAGAAACCCAAGAAATCCGTGATCGTTCTTCTTCTCAGCGCTCCGCGCTCGGCGCCTGCTTCCGAGGAAGAACAAGAAGATTCTCCTACGAGAGTACTCGCGGGACTTCAAGCTCAGATCACGGCGCTAGCAGACTCTCTAGCAGTTACATCACGTAGGAAGAAGGACGTTTCTCTTCCGATCAAGAGATCTAGGCGCCGCTCTTCAGAGGATCGTTCTCCTTCATATGGGGAGGTTTCGTATGAAGGTGGGGGCTCGCGTGAGCGCCCTCGCTCGAGTGAGCGCCCTCGCTCGCGTGAGCGCCCTCGCTCGCCTGGCTCTCTTTCGATTTCAAGACGCCAAACATCGGTAGGACGCTCTATGGAGAAAGAAGTTTTTTCTCCAGATGGATTCCCGCTTCCGGTAAGCGCACTGCACCTGCTCATCACGCGATTTCTTCAACTCCCTCGCGTGAAACTTCTCCTCAGCAGCCTCAAGATTCTAGAAGGCGCCCTTATACAAGTAGGCGTTCTTCTTCCAGATGTCACTCTCCTCGAGTGTCGGATCGTGACTTCTCTCCTGACAGGCATCTAGAGTCTGGTAGGAGTCGTGTGCATGATAGACGGCCTACTGTTAGCCGCTCCCCGCAAGGTCAGGCGCCAAGAGCCTACTGGCACATAGATCTCCTAGTAGGCGCTCGCCTCTTTTAAGGCGTCATACTCCTGATTATTCTCCTAGGGGCAGACAACAAGAGTCTTTCAAGCGCCCTTCTCCGTGTAGGCGCTCTCCCGCTTCTAGGCGCACTTCTCCTGACCGTTTGTCTCTTGGTAGGCACCAGGAATCCCGGAAGCGCCCTTCTCCAAGTAGAGCGCTCGTTAGTTTTGAAGCGCCCTTCTCCTGAATGTTACCCTCTTGTTAGACGTCAAGAGTCTCGCAAGCAGCCTTCTCCTAGTAGGCGCATTTCGCCTTCCAGTCGGACTTCCGTTGATCGTAACGCAACTGGACAGGTATGGAGAGCCGCCCGCAAGCGCTCTGCTCTCGATAGGCGCTCTTCTCTGGCAGCCCGCTCGCCTCAGGATAGGCGCATAGAGTATAGTAGGCGCTCGCCTCCTCGTAAGCGCCCTGTGGATGTTTCCGAGGATTCTCGGAGTAGGAGCCCTACCTCTCCTTCGGCTGAGATTCCGTATACCTCGAAGAGGGAGTCTCATCGTAGACTTCCCAGATCTTCTCATCGTTCTCCAGTGGATGTGAACTCTTCTAAGAGAGGGCGTTCCCCCTCCACCTCTCGCTCAACTCCTGCTAGGATCCCTTCGTCACATAAGGATCTTCCGCCGCCGCTCGCCTCAGAAGACGTCCTAGAAGGTTCGGATGAGGAACCGAACACTTCTGCTGCTGTCTCTCTTACAAGAAGCTTACAGAGCTACTTTTTACAAGTTTTTTGGGGATTCCCTTACGCCTACGGTCTCCCCCTTCTCCTCACTCACTTTTTTCAACGGCGAAGACAGCGAAGAGTTCTTCTTGTGTGAGGATGAAGCCAACTCTTTCTATGAAGAAGGCACTGAGGAGTTTTGGTTCCTGGATGGCTTCCAAAGAAGAAGCGGGGAAAACGATGTTCGCTTTTTCCTCCTTCGAAGTTATCTTAGGACGCGCTGGTTTCTGGTACGAAACAGGAGAGCCCTTAGGATTGGGTCTACCGTCTTCGGCTGATTCGGATTTTTCGGCACTGGTAGATTCGACAAGGAGAACTGCCCTTAACTCTGCTAAGACGACTTGGGCAATGAATGAATTGGATCATTTGCTCAAAGGTATGTTTAGAGTGCTAGAAGTATTTAACTTCCTTGATTGGTCGTTGGGAGTCCTAGCCAAGAAAATTGAAGTGCCAGAGTCAATTTCGCCAGAAGATCTTATGTGTGTTTTGTCTTGTATGGACAAGTCGGTAAGAGACGGAGCGAGTGAAATCGCCTCCCTTTATGGGGGGGGCCCGGGTGATCGTGAAGAAGAGGTCGGTTTATTGTTCCTTCTTAACGAAGTCAGGTCGCCCATGCTCAGAGGTCTTCTTTGCTGTTTGCTCCTCTGTCTACTCAGTTGTTCCCGAAACATCGAGTGCAGGGACATTTCGAGGTCACTTTCGGCCAAAGCCACCCAGGACCTTTTGGCACAGTCGGCAAGAAAACCTCGCCCTTCCTTCCCTACTAAGGCTAAGAAGGAAAAGGCAAGTGTTCGAGAACCCTTTCGAGGGGCATCTTCATCAAGAAACTCTACGTTTAGAGGTCGTAGACCTTCAAGAAGGGGTAAGACTTTCGCCAAGTCTGTTAAGGCCCCAAATAAAAACTTGCAAGTCCTCTTCAATCAACGGTGGGCGCCAGACTCTTAGAGTTTGCAGAAGTCTGGGCCAACCCAAAAAGGGGCGGATCCTTGGACCCTTTCTATTTTGAGGAGAGGTTACCTCATCCCTTTCGTCGAAAGACCTCCCTTGACGGCCATCCCAAGGGAACTGACGGCCAGGTACAGAGACCCCATCATGAATCAAGCTCTACATCTAGCAGTAGATCAGATGCTGGAGAAGGGGGCTATCGAACTAGTGACAGACCATCATTCTTCGGGCTTCTACAACCGCCTTTTCCTAGTTCCGAAGTCCTCAGGGGGATGGAGACCGGTGTTGGATGTAAGCGCCCTGAACTTCTCGTAGAAAAAGAAGAAGTTCACGATGGAAACGCCTTCATCAGTGCTGGCAGCACTTCGTCCAGGGGACTGGATGTTTCCTTGGATTTACAGGACGCTTACTTCCACGTAACGATCCATCCTTCCTCGAGGAAGTTTCTCAGATCATGATGGGGGGGAAAATTTTCAGTTCAGGGCTCGGCTGTGTTTCGGCCTCTATCGACGGCCCCTCAAGTGTTCACAAGGGGTATTTTGAGGAATGTGGCTCAATGGCTTCATTTGAAAGGGGTGAGGATATCCATGTACCTCGACGATTGGCTAATAAGGGCCAATTCAGAAGATCGTTGTTTGAAGGACTTACAAGTAACTTTAGAATTGACGAAGGCTTTGGGACTTCTCGTCAATTTCAAGAAGTCATCACTAATTCCCGAGCAAGAGTGTGTGTATCTCGGGATACAGATGAACTCTCTGAGTTTTCGGGCTTTTCCCTCGCAGGAAAGGATAGCCGAGGATTCGAGAGAGTAACAAACCTTCTTAGGGAAAGAAGTATGCACAGTGAGGGAGTGGAGAGTCTGCTGGGGACGCTCTCCTCTCTGGAGCAATTCGTTTCCCTAGGAAGGTTGCACCTGAGACCACTCCAATTCTTTCTTCATCGGAATTGGAGTCGTCGTTCTCAGGATTTGACGTTCTCCCTGTCGTTATCCCAGGACATCAAGAAACATCTCTTATGGTGGACAGATCCCAACCTCTTTGCGAAGGGACTGTCTCTTCAATCACAGACCCCCAACCTGGTGTTGTTCTCCGACGCGTCGGACATGGGGTGGGGTGCAACTCTGGGAAGGAACCAGCGGAAGTGGTCAGGTACCTGGGTGGGGGACCAGGTAGCCTGGCACATCAACAGAAAGGAGTTGATGGCTGTGTGGTTGGCTCTGAAGGCTTTCGAGCCCAAAGTCAGAAGATCGGTAGTGCAGCTCAACGCAGACAACACTACAGCTCTGGCATACATCAGGAAACAGGGGGGGACGCATTCCTTCTCCCTGTACGAGACAGCAAGAGACCTTCTTCTGTGGGCAGAAGAAAGAGGAATCAAGCTTCTCACCAGGTTCGTGCAGGGAGAAAGGAATGTAAGAGCAGATCTCCTCAGCAGGAAAGATCAGGTCCTTCCCACAGAGTGGACCTTCATCTGGATGTATGCCAGAGCCTGTGGAAGTTATGGGGCAGGCCACACATAGACCTCTTTGCCACGTCAAAGAAACAAGAGGCTGGATCCTTACTGCTCTCCGATATCAGATCCAGAGGCAGTAGCAATAGATGCTCTTCTTCTAGACTGGAACGGACTCGACGTCTACGCGTTTTCCCCCTTCAAGATCCTGGGGCTAACCATCAAGAAGTTCGTAGAGTCCGATTCAACGAGAATGACCTTAATCGCTCCCTTTTGGCCAGCCCAAGAATGGTTCACAGAGGTACTGGAATGGTTGGTGGACCTTCCAAGATCGCTCCCGCTAAGGAGCGATCTACTCAGACAACCCCACATTCGACAGGTACCACAAAAATCTCCTCGCTCTCAGTCTGACTGGTTTCAGACTGTCCAAAGTTTGGTCGAGCGAAAGCTTTTCAGCAACAGCTGCTAAAGCAATCGCAAGAGCGAGGGAGACCTTCCACCTTGCGTGTATACCAGTCAAAGTGGGATGTCTTCAGACGTTGGTGCAAGAGGAAGAACATTTCCTCTTCCAGTACCTCTGTGACCCAAATTGCGGATTTCCTTATTTTCCTCAAAGAAGAATGTCATCTGGTTGTGTCAACTATTAAGGGATACCGCAGTATGTTGGCGGCGGTATTTCGGCATAGAGGCTTAAATATATCCGATGATAAGGACCTGCATGATCTTATTAGATCATTTGAAACCATTAAGCGTCCTCATGTAGTACCGAACTGGAATCTAGACGTAGTCCTACAATTCCTTGGATCGTCTAGATTCGAACCTCCTGGCTTAGCCTCTTTCAAGGATTTGACGAAGAAGGCTATCTTCCTTTTGGCCCTAGCTACAGCTAAGAGAGTGAGTGAGCTCCAAGCTATTGAGGGCAATGTAGGGTTTAAGGAAGATTCTATGGTGTGTTCATTTCTTCCAAGTTTCCTGGCAAAGAATGAAAACCATCACGCCCTTGGCCCAGGAGCTTTGAAGTTCGTAGTTTATCTTTCTAGTAGGGGAAGAGCCTGAAAGAACTCTTTGCCCTATGAGAATTATGAAGTATTTCCTTAAGAGAAGGAACAACTTAAGGCTAATCAAGATGTGCTTTGGTGCTCCGTAAAGGACCCCACTCGGCCATGTCGAAGAATGCTCTTTCCTTTTTTCTGAGAAGCCTTATTACAGAGGCACATGTTGCCTGTAAGGAAGATCATTTTAGACTACTGAAAGTGAAAAGCTCACGAGGTGAGAGCCATCGCAACTTCGCTTGCATTCAGAAAAAATATGTCTGTGCGGAACTTGATGGAGGCGACTTTTTGGAGATGCCAATCGGTTTTCGCAAACCACTACCTACGTGATGTAAAAATCACATATGATAAATGCTTCGCCTTGGGTCCTTTCGTATCGGCGGATTCGGTGCTGGGGCAGGGAGCTGAAACTTATCCTGTGTAAATTTTTATATGTTACTTTATATTTTCATACAATCAACTTACCTGTCAGATATATACATAGCTAAGACTCCGTCGTCCCCGACAGAAATTCAAATTTCGCGCCACTCGCTACAGGTAGGTCAGGTGATCTACCGGCCTGCCCTGGGTGGCAGGACTAGGAACCATCCCCGTTTTCTACCATATTTTCTCTGTCGCCGGTGGTATCACATTGTTGTTATTACCTCCTGACTTGGATTCATTTTTTCAACACTTTGATCAGCGTTTTTTCGACTTTGGTGACGTATTTGGATCGTGTTTTTGGTTCGCTACTGTGGACTGTTTTGGATACTCTTTTGGATTTTTCTCAGTATGTCTGATTCTAATGTGAGTGTGAGAATGTGTGTGAATGTAGGCTGCAGGGTGAGGATACCGAAAGCTTCGGTTGATCCTCACACTGTATGCCGTAAATGTGAGGGGGGTGCAGTGTTCTGCTATTAACACTTGTAAGGAATGCGAGAGTTTGAATGCAGAAGAATGGAAGACTTTGACTTCTTATTTGAAGAAGTTAGAGAGGGATAGAGTTAGAAGCTGAAAGGTGTGAATTCAAGGCCTATTGAGCCTTTCAATAATAATTCTAACCCTACTACTGTAGATTCTCCCTATTTCTAAATCTCATTCTAACAGAGTGTCCTTTTCGGATTCGGCATCGGAAATCGCCAATCTGAAAGCGACGATTCGAGACATGAAGTCCAAGATGGCGGACTCGAAAGGTAAGGCTAGTGATAGTGAAAATTTTAGTGAAGTGAGCCCTATCAGTGTTGTGGAGGGGGCGTTTGATCGTCCCTGCGGCGCTCCCAGGCCTAGACCTCTTCCAAGCTCACATGCCCAGAGGAGAAGGAAAGTCGAAAGCCTTAAGGAGGTCGGAGGGAATCCCCAACGGTCAGACGTCCCTTCAGCTAGCTTTGCTTCATGGCAGCCAGCTCAAGGGCGCTATAGAAAAAGCGTCCTTCGCGAGTGTTTCTCGTCCTCTCCCTCTCCCTCACCTAAACGAGGGTGGAAGGAGTCGAACTTATCGAGACCGCTGAAGCGTCATATGAAGCAAGACATTTATTCTAAGCCGGAGCGCTTCTCTGGATGACGCCCCGTCGGCTATTAAGAAGGCGAAGGTGGCGTCAACGTCACCTGAGCCTTACGAGGAAGTACCCCATCATGCTTCTCTCCCCGAGTGATGACGAAAGGCGTCAGGCACTAGACGTAGGAGAAGCGTCAAGGAAGATCATTATGGCGGTGCAGGAACAACTGTCATCTCTTGTGGGAGTTTTAGCGCCCCGTCGGAAGGACGTGACGCTTCCTATTAAGAAGTCTCGTCCTCTCGCACCTGCTCGGAAGTCGTCTTGTAGAAGTGAAGCGTCAAATCAAGAGGAGCTTAGACGTGACGCTCCGTCCAAGATTGTGACGCCGAGTAGGAAGCCCTTAGAAAGCGAAGCGTCTTCCAAACGCGAAGCGTCATCTAAACGTCAACAAGAGACGTCATACATGACGCTCGGAGAGCGGGAAGCGTCATACATGACGTCTTCTAAAGCGCGAGAGAAGCCGCAGGTTGTGACGCCTGCAAGTCGATCAGAACGGGAAAAAGGAAAGACTTTCATTCCCTTAGGCCCCTCTCCGATCAGGAGTTTGTCTCCCCAGAAGAGGAAAGTTCTGAAAGGAGAACAGAAACTCAGGATTATCACGAGTTCGAACGAAACTCGGATGATGACGATCCTGGAAGAGAGGGCTTGTCCAACTATAAGGTGTTGACTACCCTGCTTCTGGAGGAATACGGAGACGAGTTGACTCCGGCTGCTCCTCCTTCTCCGCGCTCGCTCTTTTCGAGTGCGAAGGTGAAGAAGACTTCGTTCTTTTTAATGAAGATGAAGCCCACCATCTCGATGAAGCGGGCTTTACACGCCTTAGACGCCTGGATGAAGTCGAAGAAAGACTTAACCAGGACAGTATTTTGCATGCCTCCAGCAAGGTTAGCTGGGAAAAGAGGCATATGGTACAAGACGGGGGAGGATATGGGTATCGCTCTCCCTTCTACTACAGAGGCAGACTTTTCGACGTTAGTTGACGCTTCAAGGCGTCCTAGTCTTAATTCTGCCCGCATTACTTGGAGTATTTCGGAACTAGATCATCTCCTCAAGGGACTTTTCCATGTATTGGAAGTCTTCAACTTCTTGGATTGGTCCCTTGGGGTGATGTCCAAGAAAGCTCACGATTCGCAGGGAATCGAACCTGAAGCCCTGTTATGCATTTTGTCGTGCATCGACAAAGCAGTACAAGATGGATCTTTGGAAGTCTCTGCATTATTTGGAGCAGGTCTTTTGAAGAAAAGGACAGTGTAGGGCGCCTTCTTAACAAAGGCAGTCTCGCATGCGCAGAGGGCAGCTCTACTATATGCACCTCTTTCGAACTATTTGTTCCCTTCTAAGTTAGTGAAGGACGTGGCTCACTCTTTAACTGAGAAGGCGACGCAGGATCTTCTGACGCAGTCAGCTAGGAAGAAGAAACCTGCTTTAGTATCGGACAAGAAAGGACCTAGCACTTCTACGCAGCCCTTTCGAGGTGGTCCGATCTCCAGACCTCCCGCAAGAAGGAAGGCTCCAGAGAAGAGAGGTAGGTCCGCCTTTCGTCCCTTTAAAAAAGGGAAAATGAAACATTTCTCCTCCAAGCACCAGTAGGTGCCAGGCTCCTGCGACACTCCAAGCCTAGACCTCTTCCAAGCTCACGAACACAGAGGAGAAGGAAAGTCGAAAGCCTTAAGGAGGTTGTGGGGAATCCCCAACAGTCAGACGTTCCTTAAGCTAGCTCTGCTTCGTTGCAGGCGGCTCAAGGGCACTATAGAAAGCGTCCTTCGCGAGTGTTTCTCGTCCTCTCCCTCTCCCTCACCTAAACGAGGGTGGAGGGAATCGAACTTGTCGAAACCGCTGAAGCGCCATATGACGCCTGACAGGGATTCTAGTCCGGAGAGTTTCTCAGATGACTCTCCGTCTTCTAGCAAGAAAGCGAAGGGGCGTCAGCGTCACCTGAAGTGTACGGGGAAGTACCCTTCCTTTTTTCCCCACCGAGTGATGACGAAAGACGTCATGCACTGGACGTGGGAGAAGCGTCAAGAGAATCATTATAGCAGTTCAAGAGCAACTGTCATCTCGAACGCAACGTCGGAAGGACGTGTCGCTTCCAATTAAGAAGTCTCGTCCTCCTCTTACCTGTTCAACGACAAGCGTCATACAGACGGAAACGGCTAAACGTCTTACAGAAGCGTCTAGTGCGAGAGAGAGAACAGGTGCTTACGAGAGTTTCGTAACGCCAGAGAGAAGTAAGACGTCTTTTAGAAGCGAAGCGTCATTGGAAACGGAGCATAGACATGACGCTCCGTCCAATATTATGACGCCAAGGAGGACGCCTTTGGAGAGCTGAGCATCTTCCAAGCGCGAAGCGTCATCGAGACGTCAAAAGCAAAAGACGTCATCCGTGACGCTTGGCAAACGGGAAGCGTCATGTAAGCATGAAGAGTCTTCTAAAATTCTAGAGAAGCCGAAGCTTATGACGCCTTCCAAGAATATTAGAGCGGGAAGAGGAAGGATTATCATTCCCTTAGCCCCTCTCCTGTTAGGAGTTTGTTTCCGCAAGAAGAAGAATGTTCGGAAAGGAGAGCGGAGACGCTTTTAGATCCCGAGTTAGAGGAAAACTCGGATAACGAATATAGTGGAAGAGAAGGTTTGTCTAACTAGAAGGGATTGACTAACCTTCTTCTTGAGGAGTACGGGGACGAGTTGACGCCCAACACCACCCCTCTTGCCTACATTCGGAAACAGGGAGGGACGCACTCCTCGTTCCTTTCGAGCTCACGAGAGACCTATTACTTTTTGGACGTATCACAGTAACATCTCCCTGATGACAAGGTTCTTACAGGGAGAAAGGAATGTGAGGGCGGACAGGCTCAGCAGGAGGAACCAGGTCCTTCATACAGAATGGACCTTACACGAGGAAGTGTGTCTCGATCTCTGGTCTCTGTGGGGAACTCCTCAGGTGGAGTTCTTCGCAACATTTATTTCAAAAAAGGCTCACAGTGTTTTGCTCGGTCGTGGAAGATCCCAGAGCACTTATGGTAGATGCCTTCCTGCTAAATTGGTCTCGAGAGACGTTTATGCTTCTCCCCCATTCAAAATCCGGGGGTTAGTAATGAAAAGTTTGTGGCGTCAAAAGGAGACGAGGATGACGTTAATAGCCACCTTTTGGCCGGCCCAGGAATGGTTCAAGGAGGTGGTAGAGTGAAGCGTAGACTTTCCAAGATCCCTACCCGGAAGGACGGATCTTCTCATACAACCATCAAACCTCTCCGCTCTCGGCTCTGACTGCCTTTCGACTATCGAAAGACTTGTCAGAGCGAGAGGCTTTTCTCGCGAAGTAGCAAGCGCGATCGCGAGAGAACGCAGAACCTCCACTACGAAAGTATAACCAGTCGAAGTGGAAGGTATTTTAGAAGGAGGTGTAGATCCAAGAAGTTGTCCTCCTCCACTACCTCTATAACGGAAATTTGCGGATTTCCTGGCTATTCCTGAGAGGAAATCTCATCTAGCCGTATCCACAATAGAGGGATATAGAAGTATGCTCTCGGCTGTATTCAGGAACAGAGGATTAGATCGGGCAGATAATGAAGATCTCCACGATCTCATAAGGTCTTTTGAGACTTCAAAGTATAAGGAACCAGTACCTCCGAACTGGAACCTAGACGTAGTTCTAAAGTATCTGTCATCGGAAAGATTCGAACCTCCTCATCGGGCATCGTTTAGAGACATTACCCGAAAATGCCTATTCCTATTATCTTTAGCTACGGCAAAGAGAATTAGGGAATTGCATGCTCTGCAGGATGAAGTAGCATTCAAGGAGACACTCAGCGATTTGGTCGTTTCAGACCCTGTTTTAGCGGAAAAACGAGAATCCTACGAATCCCTGGCCTAAGTCATTCGAAGTCAAAGGCATGTCCAAGTCTCGTAGGCAGAGAAACAGAGAGGTCTCTCTGCCCTGTTAGAGCTCTGAAGTTCTACCTTCAGAGAAAGCATCGAATGGGAGGCTCTAGAAGACAAGGTCTTTGGTGCGCGGTAAAAGACCCCACAAGACTGATGTCCAAGAATGCGCTGGCATTCGTTGTAAGAAAACGTCATTACAGACACTCATAAGGCCTGTCCTGACGAACAGTTACAACTGTTGAGAATAGAAGCTCATGAAGTTAGAGCTATAGCGACGTCTCTCTTGTTTCATAAGAATATGTCGTTAAAAAAACATAAATAGATAACGACATTTGGAGATGCAACTCAGTATTTGCATCTCAGTACTTGAAAGACGTGCGTGTGACATATGAGAAGTGTTTTTCTCTAGGTCCTTTCGTATCAGCGGATACGGATTCTGGGTACGGGAGCAGACACCAATCCTTAAATGTTTTATACTTTTCTTCTTTTTGGATATGGTCGAGTCTCTTCTAACAATAGAGGACTTAGGCTAGCACGGGCGGGCGTCTATGTTGTTCAGTAAAATTCTTGTCATATCCAATTAGTTGAGTATAATTTTTGAAAATTATGTATGTGTGCGTAGTGATTTTGAGTTACGATTGTTGTGACGATTCGGGATAACTCTTAACAATCTGTAGTTCTAACGTATGGTTAGGATCAGGTGGTCGGGAGTTGGTTGTGTGGCTCCTTCATAAGGTGTATTGTCATATAAGTGGATCAGCACCCATTGACAAAGTCCTTTTAGGCTCTGCCGAGTAAGTGGGTAAGACCCCATCGGCAGACCCACAAGAACTCTTGGCCATAGATCATATATCTCGCTAAAGTTTCTTGAGGTGATGCCAGACTACTGGGCAAACACCCACGAAGTCTACCACCTATCAGGTAGGAACCAAGGTTTTATTTATACCTACAACATATGTTGTTTACCTGTCTATTCCATATAGAAGCTGTCTCTTACCCTCCACCGAAGGGTGCCAATCAGCTATGTATATATCTGACAGGTAAGTTGATTGTATGAAAATGATATTGTTATGTTACAATAAAGTTTCATACATACTTACCTGGCAGATATATACAATTAAAGGCCCACCCAGCCTCCCGCAGGAGACAGGTGGAAGAGAGAAAATATGATAGAAAACGGGGATGGTTCCTAGTCCTGCCACCCAGGGCAGGCCGGTAGATCACCTGACCTACCTGTAGCGAGTGGCGCGAAATTTGAATTTCTGTCGGGACGACGGAGTCTTAGCTATGTATATATCTGCCAGGTAAGTATGTATGAAACTTTATTGTACATAACAATATCATTGTTGTTTTTGGTTGTCTGAAAGAGGTTGCAGGAGGCACTTTTTGTCGTAATATTAACCCTTTGTATTTTGGTTAGGTGGTCTGGTGGGTTTTGGCTCCTTGCAGAGGTAGTGGTAAGGATCTGTTAGGTAAGCGGACAAGGTCCCTCTAACAGCATCCGACTTGGATTCTACCACAATAGGGGATCACATATCCCAGTGGTAGATCCGAGAGTCTTTCAGCATCAGGTCACGTCCTAGCTGTAGCTCTCCAGGCAATGCAGACTCAGAGATAGTATCTATGAAGTCTTCATCCTGAAAAGGTGAGAACCAAGGTTTTTATATCCTACAACATTAGTTGTTTCCCGTCTTACCTGTATTATTGAGCTGTCTCTTACCACCCTCCACCAAGGGTGCCAATCAGCTAAGTATATATCTGTCAGGGAAGTTCATGTACAAAAATGATATTGTTAAACTACAATAAAGTTTTGTACATACTTACCTGGCAGATATATACGATTAATGGCCCACCCAGCCTCCCCTCAGGAGACAGGTGGAAGAGAAAAAATCTGACAAGCTTACGGGAGTGGTTCGTACATCCGCCACCCAGCGGCGGGTAAGGTAGACCACCTGACCTACCTGTCGCGTGTGCCGCGAGATTTGAAATTCTGTCGGGAACGTCGGAGACTATAGCTAAGTATATATCTGCCAGGTAAGTATGTACAAAACTTTATTGTAGTTTAACAATATCATTTCTTGCTTATTTTAAAAGCAATATTTTTCCCATAGGTGTTGCATGTAATGTCGTTCATGATTGAGGTAGTAGGCGTTGGAATCCAGCCTCATGCTGCTCCTCTTGCCCAGTATTTGCCCGGTCTTTGGAAGGAATCCGTAGATCACAATATGTTGCGTTGTGCTATCCTCACAACATTAGTTCACATGGTAACAGGCCTAATGGTAAGTTTTTACAGTTATTTGATTATTTTAGCTCATTGTTTCTGGTGGTATTCTTTTTTTTTATTTATGTAGACTGAATTCACAGTTTGTACAGGAAAATGTTTTAGGACTTGTATATTGTTATAGGATTAAATTATGTATGACATGTATATTTTGTAAATACCTAACAGATACTTTTATAGGAAATGCATAAAAGTACTCACTACAAGGAAAGTGTAAAGTATAGAAATCAATGCCTAGTAGTGAGAACCCTGCGCATACATTTACTATGAAAGAGGTGAAAGAACTTGATACCAATTAGTGTATTGTAATGCATAGCTGTTACTTTATAAATTTCCTGGCTGTAAGTGCGCAAATATGAGTATATGAAAATCTTAAGAAATGTGAATAATGATAGCTTTTATCATAGAACAAGCACTATAAATGTGATATTAATGAATTTCTATTATGTGATATCAAACAAACAGAATAACAACTTACATCAGATATATATAATCCATAATAAAACAGTTGCATTAATGATTATGGATAACAATTTGAAAGGTTAAGAAATTCTGGTATGTACAAGCTAAAGGGTTCTGTATTCTATTGAAAATTCACAAATTAAGACTATTTTTTCCTGAGCTAGAAGGAAACTGAATCGATGATGAGTAGCTGAGCTAAAACAGGATGCGTAGCTTCCTCCTGCTACCCTATTGGCTTATGCCAATTGCCACCAACTCCTTGTGTTGTTTTTAACTGACTCCAGTTAGCGCTAGAGAATTTATCCTTATATTAAGATTGAAGTTTTGTTATTTATAAATACAAATGTTCCACGTTGGATGAGTGTATTGCGTGCTCGCCTACCAATTTGGTAGTCAGGGTTCGCTTCCCTCTCTGCCAACGTGGAATCAGAGGAATTTATTTTCTGGTGATTAGAAATTCCATTTTCGATATAATGTGGTTCAGATCCAACAAGAAGCTGTAGGTCCTGTTGCTAAATAACCAGTTGGTTCCTAGCCACATAATATTTCAGGCCAACCCTAGGAGAGTTGTTAACCAGCTCATTGGTCTGGTTAAACTAAGATATAATTTGTCATCATTTCATTACATTTCCTGTTGGCATTAATAGACATATATCTCACATTTTTCTGTATTTACATAATAAAAGAAATTCTGGTTTCTTTTAATTTCAAGAAATCAGTGTGACTGTATAATTTTGTTGGTGTCAGTTTTAATCATATTAGAAGACAATGTTAAGCTTCAAAATGAATCCAGTACTAACATTATGAGAAAAGTAATTAAATTTTTGAGGTGAAGTCTTACCTAGTTAAATTTAAGCTCTCCACCCCCCACCGCTTAGGCAAGTCGGCATTCAAACAAAAAAATCGAATGGCTGCCCGGATGACTCTAGTTTACCTGTTCTCCACCAGGTGTGTTTCGAATGTTTTAGTTCTTGTCAGAATTCTCCTTGCTGCCGTGTCTCTGTTATTTTCAGTGACTCACGTAGCGCTATAGATGCAATAAGACAGTATAAACCAGGAAACCAAATAGTACAGGAAATTCAAATCAAAATTCATCAACTCCTCCAATCAGGAATATCAATGGAAATATGTTGGATCCCAGCACACGTGTGAATAAAAGGAAATGAATATGCAGACTCTGCTACCAAATTAGCCAGCACTATCCCTCCAACAATTTCATATGCCCCAGTGTCAGACTGGGTAAAATCTGTTAAAACATTGATTTACCAGGATTGGAAAGAAGAATGGGCCTCGGTGCCAACAACAAATAAACTTAAAAACATAAAAAATGAAGTCTATGCATGGAGGACATCCTCACAGGAGGAAAGATCAAAAGAGGTGATCCTAACAAGGCTCCGTATAGGACACACAAGATTCTCACATGGTCACTTGATGTCAACACCACATGCTGACCCAGTGAAATGTAACAGATGTCAAACACCCATGACAGTACAGCATTTGCTTGTTGAGTGCCCAAATTGGACCCAGCAAAGATCTATTTATCTGCGGAGTTCGGAAATGAAAAATATTCTTGCTGAAAGCAAGGATTTTTCAAGGTCTGGAAAAACTAACCCCTATTAATAATAATAATAACAATTAATAAAATCATAAATTTTTTAAATAAGACGGGTTTCTCAAAATTAAAGTCTTAGTTTTTTTTTTTTTTTTTTTTTAGGTTCTTCTTCTTCTTCTTTTTTTTTTTTTTTTTTTTTTTTCTTCTTCTTCTTCTTCTTCTTCTTCTTCTTCTTCTTCTTCTTCTTCTTCTTCTTCTTCTTCTTCTTCTTCTTCTCAGGATTGATCCCTGAGAACCAGCCTGAGAAGAGTCTACTTGAGACTCAGAGGTCTGGAAAAACTAACCCCTATTAATATTAATAATAATGCCATTGCGGCTACGCGATTGTTGGTATTCTGTGAAGTTTGACTGTTTTACCCCTGTTTACAGTATTGTAATTTAATTTTCCATGGATATCTTCCACTGGAAGCAAATCCAATAACATCAGGCCATATAGGAATGTTTTTGGTGTAACCAGGATGGTGAATTGGAAGTTGATCAACATTCCTTTGTACTGACAAGTATACAGTGTGTGATCTGGGAACTACTAGATGTGAAGAATGCAGGGAATTGTTTTGAGAAATTTATGCCTCAATATGTCAGATATAGGAAAGACTGGAAACTAATACTAGATTGCAAAAGCAATTAGTTAGATCAGGACTTAAACCTGTCAGGCTATCCCTATTTAGATTAGGCATTTTAGTAGGCTAGTATTGACTTCCTTTGTAGCTCCGCCTTCTGCTCCCCATTCGGTTCAGGAAAAGCGTAACGAGAAGTTAGAACTTTAACCTATTTTTAGTTCTAATACAATTTGAACTGAGTTCGTGACGGGAACGTTCCGAATCCCTCCATAGTGTGCGCTCATTTTCGCGTTCCCTGTTAGAAGTAAGGTGTTGGTGCCCTCGTCTGTACGTAGCCCGAGCCTAGGACTGCCCTGTGACAGTTGGAAACGTCCGATGCCAGGGAACCGGGTCAGTTCTCGGAATGATGGGATTCCGTGCCCTCCAATAACTACTTTGCCCTTTTCATCGTCTGAATCTCATATAAAACGTTCACCAAAGGACCGCTAAAGTGATTGCCTAGGACCATTAAAGAGTTCACATAGGACCTTTTCGGTAAGCATTAATGCTCACTCCGTAGGCGCATTCTGTCTTCAACACCTAGTTTGAGGTGTTAGCATGCATAGGCTTAAAGATATATGATATAGGTATAGACATTTTATTGAGATGATAATGTATCTGTAGCGAGTTTTACAAATTTAGATGTGTCAACTCAGTCGACTGTTTATCTCTCTTATGATTTGGTTATTCTAAATTCTCGTCTGCTAGCATAATCCTTTTTCTTCGTAATGCTTGTGTTCGTTCTTTGCGTGCTTCCTCTTTGGCTATCGGCAAATCTCTTACTACTGCCTCGATTAATGTTTCTGTTTCAAGTTTACGCTGTCTGTAGTATCTAAAGTTCTCGGCGAGTTAGATATTCTAGCTTCAGAGATTTCTAACTTAGTTTCATATAGGAATGTTTTCAAGTATGTACGATCGCTTTCAGATGAGGCGAGAGCATCGTTGCAACTCCTCTCCCACCACCTCCCACTTCTGGCACCTCGTTCTCTCTTTCCCTCAGTCTCTGGTGCCTTGTTCTTTCTTTCCCTCAGTTGACTTGTGGGGACTGCGGACCAGGGTGGGTTCCCTGACGTACGATAATTATTGTATGAGTACGATAATTTGACCCTCTGTATGATAAACGATTATTAATCAAAATACGGTAATTTGAAGAGGTTTGGTACAATAATTTGGTCTGATACTTCTGGGAACCCTGCTGTGGACATTGTTGACTCGTGTGAACGCAGTCGACTTGTGCGGACTTGGCCGAGTCCGTGGAGAAAGAGCAATCCTCTAAGCTCTTTTGTTTACCTCCTGTCAGCAGATGTCTCCTCCCGTCACCCGCTGACGGAAGAAGAGTTTGAATGGAGCTGGAGGAACTTGTTTGGGCCAGTCTGCGTTTGTTGCCACACTACGCCTTGCTCTACCCTCATTTTGTGGAGGATAGAGGCCAGCCACATAGAGAATATATCTTATTGTCTTAGCGTATTTTGGCGCCCTCTAAATATTGGAGAAGAGAACCAACGCTTTCTCCAATTAGAAAGCATTTCGTAACTATTCTCGTCCTCGGACACATAATCTCCCTTTGTGTCTGCCTTGGCTTGTCGTCTTGTCTTATAAAGTAACGGAGAGCCGAAGGCTGCCTTTTGCTGTACAGTGCTTATTGTTCCTTTAATTGTCTTTAGTAGGAGGTTTGCTTTCTTTCTCTTTCCTGTGGGGAAATGAACTCGAGACTGACAGACATGCTGATGGATTTTCAGTCTATCTTGAGTTATTACCTTTCATCTACGTTGTCTCGCCTCTGCGACTTCTCAGAGAGGCGGAGACGCCAACCCAGTGGGAGTTTTTAGCGAGGAAACAAGTAACTAAAACAAGTAACTCATTTCTGATGCTGCAGGGTCATGTCCTCATGCTTATACTCACTCAGTTTGGAAAAAGTGAGAACAGTTTCGCTTCCTGTCTGGTCATGCAGCTCGGTTTAAGGCGAAAAGGGATTATTTATTGGTAGTCGTATTTTGTACCTTTCGGGGATAAGTGCAGATTCAGTTTCTGGGATATGGACAGTTGCAACTTCCTAACATGCGTGGAGAGACTTGGGACCAGTACGTCATATGGTGGAAACAGTGAAAGGCAGTTGTGATTCTTTTTGGTTGTCCTCCACTGGTTTAATCTGCCTCTCATAGCTTCCCTTATCTTCTGCAGAAGTCTCATAAGTCTTTTAGTAGGAGATTGTATATAGAGGGAATGATGGTTCAAGGGTAATTCTTTAGGAAGACACCTATAAGTAATTGGAAATATTCTTGGATGTTTGGAGACTGAATAACAGTAAGTGTCTGCCCATATACTTGTTGGTTTTCTAGCATGGTTTTAGTGCCTTTCCAAAGAACGGTCAGACTTGTGGTACACATGCAGAATGTATTCCACTTACCATACATCCACAGTCATGCAAGTTCCTTCAAGAGGTTTTTACTAGAAGGTATTGCTGTTCTGTCCACTTTGTTTGGGTTAGTGTGCAGCCCTGTATAAGTTATGTCAGGGACTTGTTGCCCATTGGTAGATGGTGTCGACTGTAGGAGCAAGACACTTCTACTGAATCAGTGACTCAAGTTAGCCAACTATGTCAGTAGTATTCAAAAGGCCAAGGACCTATTGCTTCTTCTGGCCCAATTTCTATGCATTATATTGTTAATTCTTTATACCCCATTCTTATCTAGTGATGTGGGATGATACTTAATTATGCATGCTTGTTGGTCAAGATGAATAGGCATGTGCTGCTTGAAGAATTTTAAACCTGAAAGAAACTTCCTATATGGTAAGGGCTTTTCCTCATTAGGAAACATGGCCTTATGGGATATTTTCAGACAATCATGCTCAATTAATGTACGGTTTTCAGCAGGACTGTAGGAGGGACTCTGTAACCAGGAATCGTCCATTTTGTTCTTAAACCTGGTTTAAGTCCAAGTTTTGGTCTTTTCCCTCTGTTATGCAACACGGAGTTTAACTAGTGTCATTACACTTTCATGCAACATAGAATGGTCAACACTACCCCTGGTAAAACTTTTTAGATGTAAGGGCGGTGGAAAGACATCAGGATGCTTAGCAGGTTTATTCCCAGTCAGAAACAGTCTTTGTGGGAAGTTTGCTGCTTTGAGTGAAATGAGACATCATATTGGTATGATCATTCATTCTGTGGAAGGACAGTGTTTTAGCAATTGGGGATTCAGGAAGAACAATTGCCTACAAGGGCCTTTACATCTGTAAGTTTGGCACTTGGTATGGATTTAAGGAACACTCATTTAGTTTCCTAGCATGTAGATGAACAGGGACATCCGAATGATTACTACTACTTTGTTGGCCCTCTGGCTTTGCAGTGGATGTTTCCTTAAATTTTGCCTAATTCAGATTCTT
>NC_061106.1:15301362-15345632 GCF_015104395.2 Macrobrachium nipponense
GTATATCACCCTCTGTGAAGAATTCTAGCAAAAGTGTACAAAGACAGATGGGATGAGAGAAAACAAGGTGTCTTACCCCAAAACAATGAAAAACTGAAACTGATATATCAATGATCATGATAAAATATACCTAATATACAGGAAAATAAACGATGCATCATTCCTCAGTGTATCTACTGTGCCAGGCCCTAACTGGCCAGAGGAAAGGGATTTTGCCCCCCCCACATCCCTAACAATCTAACCTGACCTAGGGTGCTATCAATTATAGTGTGAAATACAGGAATGCATCCTAACCTAAACCTAACCTAAGATGCCAGGTCTTCATAGGCTGAGAAGGAGGGAAGAAGACCCTTTAGTATTACATGCACTTAGCACATTGCTTACTTTAAATTGGGGAGGATGAAGGCTCAGGTTCACCATCAGAAGGAGGAGGGAGGTCTACTATGCAGTTTTGGGAGTGAGAATAGTTTGGTAGCTTCCAAAAATTATTGCAGCTGTTCACCCCTCCAGTCCCTTTTCAAAAAAGTTCCCTTAAATGTGATAAGGGAAGGGAAAAAACAATATGCACAATGTTCTGCCTTTTTAGGAACCTTAAGGGAATAATTATAACCTACTGATCTTTGAGAAACAAAAGCAGGAGTGCTTTCAGCAAGTCAGGCATTGTTAAGCTGCATGAATTATTCAAAACAACTCAAAATTTGTATCACCTCTGTGTTCCTATTATCAAATTACTATCAATATTAAACTCACTATTGGAACATTCAGCACACAGGCAGCCATTGCCGAACTGAATATCTGGTGATGAAAACTGAGGAGAGTCTGAAAGCATCCAGCATTGTGTCATAAAAAGTTATGAAGCTTTAACTGGGTAACAATAGTTAAGCATTTCATCATAGATAAAGTATTCGTACTAAGGCAAAAGCATTACTCTGTGGCGCATGTGCTATAAGTACCTAGGATTGAGCAAAGAATGTCTTGGAGGTTATGCAAATCACTGAAAACAGTAACAAATTCCTTGAATAAATTAAAGAATATTAATAGGAATACAATGACAATGCACGTTGCATTTGCCCTTGTCTTTCACACTCAATAACAAAATATGTAATATTGAAAGGACTATCATTTCACCATTATTGTTAATGAACTTGGTGATGGGGAGAAAAATCAATGTAGTATTATGATATTACTAAATCCTTTTTTCTAATTTTCTGTTAGTTATGAGACAAAATGATTACCTATAAGTTACCTTTCACCATACAATAATATCTTAATAACATTAAAATTAACCATAACAGAGATACATATTTTCAAGTATTTCTGCTGAGATTATACATTTCATATGTGACTTCAGTAACTTATCACAGATCATTGCTATTATAAAAGGTTTACCCAGGTCACATCTAGACTATTATATAGCATGCCCCAAGTATTTCCTTATATCAGGAGAAAAAAATGGGGAAGCTAACACATTAAAGAAATTAGGCAACTCAGAAATTAAACCAAGGGAAAGATATGTGAAGTAGTATAAGACAGCAAGGGTTAAAGAAAAGCTTTAAAGAGCCTTAAGGACCCATCGAAGATGGTAATTCCATAAAGAATGCTTGGTCTCAGATACACAGTAATTCCAAACAGAGCTCAAGTCTAGAGATGAAAAAGCCTTTCATGAAACAACCAATCAGGACATGGCAAAGAAGTAAACTTACCATTAACAAGGTACAATATGCTAGCAAAAAGACAAGAATTATCTGAAGGTACAACTTTTTTCAGTAAGATGCCACTATTAGCAGTATTTTCAGAAGATTCTCTTTGTGTAGAAACTTTGTCTATTCTTGGAGTTGCAGGCATGTACCTTCTGTCTTCACTGGTGCAGGGGCGGCATCTTCTACAGTCTGGAAAATATAACAAAAAAGTCACCTTAATCCTAGGCCATATATCTTAGATCACTTATGAACAGGAGAAATGATGATTTATCAGATTTCTCTCAAAATAAGAGACATACAAAAATAAAGTCTTCACAAAATAGGGCATTTTTAAGGTAATTTAAATTTTTTATAGATATAAAAACCTATCTCTTTGCGGTAGTAAAAAAAAAAATTGGATTTGTGTGATGATTAAATATCTGATTTTCCCCCTCCCACTTTTTTTATTATAAGTTTAGGCAATTTTGAAACAGTAGTTTTTTTGGGATTTAATCAATGTTTTTTTTTACTACTTTCTTTATGCTGTGCTTGTGGGTGAGGGATTGTTTAATTAATGTTTGTTTTTCTTTTTTTCATTTCAGTTTGGTAGGTGGGGATGTGTGAGCGAGTCTCCTTCACTTGGATGCCCACCTCTCTTGGATATAGTTATGGAATCAAGAATAGAATTGCACTATCCAGAACCTTCAAAATATTTAGTACAGTACTTGAAGAAAGATGACAAGAGTATGTGAATAGGCCTAACGATGATGTGGTTTACCGAATTCAATCTAAAGTAAAGGAAGAGAAAAAGACATTTGGTTCTCAAATAACCTTTGCTGGACAATCCTAAGTGGATGTGATAGACTTATCTTTCGACCATTGGAAGAGTTTCCATTTTATGTGGGAGATTCTTAGATGGTCGTTGCAATGTTAAAATTAAGGAAATAAGTAGATTCTTAGGTGGTCAAGGTAACATCAAGTAATATTATGTAATCTTAAGTTAGGGCAAGTTAGATATTTGGATAGGAGGATAGGTTTGATGAGCTAGGGATAAGATTGAGTATGGTAATATATTAGTTTAAGGAGAATCAGAGTTTCATTTGGTCACTTTTCAAGTTTGTTTCTACTATCCTGCTTCAATTGTGGAAAAGAAGGCACTTACATATTTTTGGCACCCAATATGTTATTAAAAGAATGTGCTTTAAGGGCTGTTGCCAGTCCCAAGCACAGAGCCTTAAACAGGTTGACTGTCCCTTCACAGACAAAGTACGTAGAGGTACGTACTTCCGTCATTCCTGTTGGATGGTCTACACAAATCATGACACTGTTCTACATGATGGAAAGCAACATAAAGCACATGGCAGCACATGGCTTTTACCTTTATGGTATCTGACAACAAGATCTACTCCAAAGAAGCAGCCAACAATGGAGGATGGAGGAGCTGAAGTCAGCCAGCAAACATCAATGGCACTATAGATGCCAGAGACAGCTAAACACACCATGAACCTAGGCAATTCCATGTTGTTACATCACAATGATAACTTCGTGAGCAGGGACTACAGACAAGCATGGAATCACAAAATATTATTTTCATAATAAATTTTATTATTTAGATACATAGCCACTGTTAAAGATAACTTATATTTCAATGCTGATAGGCAAGTCAGCATTCAAAGAAAAGAAGAAATGGCTGCCTGGATGACTGTCTAGTACACCTGTTCTCCACTACGTGTTTTGAATGTTTTAGCTCTTGTTATAAGCCTCCTTGAAAGCCCACTACTAAGTTGTGGGAAGACTGGTTGGAGGTCTACTTTAAGGTCCACGCCGACCGCGGAATTTCAATGAATTATAAAATTTTGGTTATTAAGAGTTTTCAACTATTTTTTTGTCTAAATAAACATATCCTGAAGCAATAATGCTAAAAAAAAATTTTTAAATTGGTTTATTGACAATTTTGTTCATCACTTGTATGACACACTGAACCACAAACTGTGAAAAACTCATAAAAAATGCCTGTTAGAATAACTCAAGATAGGATCAGGTAAGTTATTCACTGCTTTGGATGGTTATATGCATAAATAAACATATCTAGAAACATTAACCGCTAAAAAATGAATGCTTAGATTGGATCATGGACAACATTATTCATCGTTTTTTACAGCACTGTGAATAACAAATTGTAAAAAAAAAGCATGGAAAAAACAATGTGATAATGAAATTTATGAAAAAATAATTGTTCCCTATTAAAATATCTCATACAAAACAGCTTACGTTTAGGGATAACTAGCTTCATGAATATGATATTGTCATGTTACAATAAAGTTTTATACATACTTACCTGACAGATAATATACTTAGCTATAGACTCCGTCGTCTCCGACAGAATTTCAAATTTCGCGGCACACGCTACCGGTAGGTCAGGTGATCTACCGCCCTGCCCTGGGTGGCAGGACTAGGAACCATTCCCGTTTTCTAATCAGAATTCTTCTCTTCCACCTGTCTCCTGCGGGGAGGCTGGGTGGGCCATTAATCGTATATATCTGTCAGGTAAGTATGTATAAAAACTTTTTTATTGTACTGACATATCATTTTTATACATTCAACTTCCCTGCCAGATATATACTTAGCTGATTAGCACCCATTGGTGGTGGGTAAGAGACAGCTAACTACTGAAATAGACAGGTAAACAAACATATGTTGTAGGTATTAATAAACCTTGGTTCCTACCTTATTAGGCTGAAGACTTCGCGGCTACTGCCTTGGAGTCTGCTTAGCCTCAAGAGCCTCAGCGAGATATTGATCTATGGCTAAGAGTTTCTTGTGGGTCTGCCAATGGGGGGTCTTATCCACTTACTCGGCAGAGCCTAAAGGCCTTTGTCATTGGGTGCTATTCCACTAACATGACAATACACCTTGTTCAAGGAGCACAACACCGATCCCGATCACCTGATCCTAACATCCATGTTAGTTCTAAGATTGCAAGGAGTTATCCCCGAACTCCTTCAAACAACCAAAAACTCGAAACATAATTACACTTTCATTACAAAATATACAAAAAAAAAATGACACTATGCTCCCGTGCGACATCAGTGAGCTTGCTAGTAGAAAACCAAGCACATATCTGACAAGAGGGTTTATGTACGATAAAACACAATATTTAAGGATCAGTCTTTGCTCCAAGACCCAGCACTGTATCTGCTGATACAAATGGACCTAGCGAGAAGCACTTCTCATAGGTCACTCTCACATCCTTCAGATAATGAGATGCAAACACTGAATTGCACCTCCAATATGTAGTCTCAATGATATTTTTTAGAGACATATTCTTTTGGAACGCCAAGGACGTTGCTACTGCTCTCACCTCATGGGTCTTGACCTTTAGAAGACCGAAGGATTCCTCCGAGCAGTTCTTGTGAGCGTCCGTAATTACGCTTCTCACAAAGAAAGCCAAGGCGTTCTTGGACATGAGTCTTTTGGGGTTCTTCACCGCACACCAAAGACCTTGTTGACAAGCTCCCATCTGTCTCTTCCTCTCTAAATAATATTTAAGAGCTCTCACTGGACAGAGACAACATCTCTATCTCTCTGCCTACGAGGTTAGATAGGCCTTTTACCTCAAAACTTCTGGGCCACGGTTTTGACGGGTTTTCGTTCTTTGCAGAAACATTGTCTGGAAAGAACAGATGGCAGCATCTCCTTTGAACCCCACTGTGGAATCTAGAGCGTGCAATTCACTCGTCCTCTTGGCTGTAGCGAGAGACACCAGGAATAAGCATTTCCTAGTGACGTCGCGGAAGGAAGCCAGATGTAAAGGCTCGAATTTATCCGATGAAAGGAATTTCAGTACCACGTCTAGATTCCAACTAGGTGTTCTAGGAGTAGCTGCCTTTGAAGTTTCAAAGGATCTAATTAGATCGTGTAGATCTTTGTTGCTTGCAATATCTAACCCTCGATTCCTAAATACTGAAGACAGCATGCTTCTGTATCCTTTTATTGTTGAGACAGAAAGGTGTGATTCCTCTCTCAGAAAGAGGAGGAAATCTGCAATATTCACTATAGAGGTACTGGAGGAGGACAGCTTCTGACTCTTACACCACCTCCTAAAGACTTCCCACTTTGATTGGTATACTCTTCTCGTCGAAGCTCTGCGGGCTCTAGCGATAGAGCCCGCAGCCTTGCGAGAAAAGCCCCTCGCTCTGACAAGTCTTTCGATAGTCGAAAGGCAGTCAGAGCGAGACCTGGGAGGTTGTGATGAAACCTCTCGAAGTGGGGTTGTCTGAGTAGATCTGGTCTGTGGAAGAGATCTGGGAAGTCCACTATCCACTCCAGTACCTCTGTGAAACCATTCCTGGGGCTGGCCCAAAATGGGGGCTATTAGCGTCAACTTCGTGTTCTTCGAAGCTACGAACTTCCTGAGCACTTCCCCCAGATCTTGAACGGGGGAAAGGCGTATGCGTCCACACCCGACCAATCCAGGAGAAAACGCGTCTATTGCGAAGGCTCTCGGATCTTCCACTAGAGAGCAAAAGATCTCTATTCTTTTGGAGAGGAACGTCGCAAACAGGTCTATGTGAGGTCTCCCCCCCAGGGACCAAAGACTTCGACACACTTCTTCATGTAGAGTCCATTCTGTGGGAAGGACCTGATTCCTCCTGCTCAGTCTGTCCGCTCTCACATTCTTGATGCCTTGAACAAATCTGAGGGAGAGTTATGCCTCTTTCTTCTGTCCAGGTTAACAGGTGGTCTTGTTAACTGAAAGAGGGAGAAAGAGTGCGTGCCTCCTTGCTTGCGTATGTAAGCCAGAGCCGTGGTGTTGTCCGAGTTTATCTGTATCACCTCGCCTCTGACTATCTCTTCGAAGAACTTTAAGGCTAGGTGTATGGCCACTAGTTCCTTGCAATTGATGTGCCAGGACACCTGTTCCTTTGTCCAGGTGCCTGACACCTCCCTTGCTCCTAACGTCGCTCCCCATCGACTCCGAAGCGTCGGCATATAACACTTGGTCTGGGTTCTGCAGGGCAAGCGATATGCCTTCGTTCTTTTGAAGAGGGAGGATCCACCACTTCAAATGATCCTGTTTAACCTCTTGTGGAAGCGGGAAGATGTCCGAGAGTTGTCCCGTCTTCCAATACTTCCACACCCCTTTCGGAAAAAACTGAAGAGGGCGAAGGTGAAGCCTCCCCAGAGAGAAGAACTTTTCTAGTGAGGACAGGGTCCCTAAGAGGCTCAGATAATCCCTCGCTGAACTGTTCTTTTTCTCTAAGAAGCTCGAGATTTTCGACAAACCTCGAGTGATTCTTTCTCGCGAAGGAAATACTCGAAAACCCCGAGAATCCATCTGAATCCCCAGATAGACCAAGCTCTGGCTGGGGATCAGCTGCGACTTCTCGAGGTTCACGAGTAATCCCAGCGATTCTATCATGTTCCTTGTTACTGATAAGTCCTCCAAGCACTGAATCTCCGACTTGGCCTGATCAGCCAGTCCGTCCAAGTAGAGGGAGATGTTTATTACCCTATAGGTGAAGCCATCTTGCCACATTCGCCATCAGGTTGGTGAATACTTGCGGAGCTGTAGACAGACCGAAGCACAGAGCCCTGAATTGAAAGATCTTGTCTCCTATTAACAAAACGAAGATATTTCTTTGACAAATGGTGAATGGGAACGTGGAATATGCGTCTTGCAAGTCCAGAGAGACCATCCAATCTCCTGGACGAAGAGGCCGACATTACTGAGGCGGACGTTTCCATGCGAAACTTCTTTTTCTGAACAAAGCGATTCAGAGCGCTTACGTCCAGAACTGGTCTCCACCCCCCCGATGCCTTTGGTACTAGAAAAAGGCGATTGTAAAATCCCGGGGACCCTCAGGTGTGGATCCTGCACAAGTTCGATGGCCTCTTTTTCCACATTTGTTCCACCATTTGAAGGAGAGTCTTTCTCATTACCGGGTCTCTGTACCTCGCTGACAGTTTCCCGAGGCGTAGATGTTAGGGGAGGGCTGTTCTCGAAGGGGATTACATATCCCTTCTTTAGGACCGACACTGACCAAGGGTCGGCTCCCCTTTTTGCCCATACTCCTGCAAAGTTCAGAGTCTGGCGCCCACTGGTGCTTGAAGGAGCAACAAGTCATTTGGTATTTCTTGAAAGGGCTAAAGGAAGACCTTCCTCTCTTATCAGAGCTCTTCTTTCTGGCAGGGGGACGAGCCGCTGTACCTCCACGAAAGGGCTGCTGAGGAGGACGAGAGTCCTTCTTAATCGCCGACACTACAGGTCGTCCTTTCTTGGACGTTTGTGTTAGTAGGTCTTGTGTCCCGCCTTCTCAGTTAGCGAGCGAGATATATCCTTCACTAACTGAGAAGGAAACAGATGATCCGATAGAGGGGCGAACAATAAAGCAGTCCTCTGGCTCGGAGAAACCCCTTTCGATAATAGGGATCCATATACTGATCTCTTTTTCAGGAGACCAGCACCAAAAAGGGAAGACCACTTCAACACGAACCATCCTGTACTGCCTTGTCCATGCAAGACAGGACGCTATGGAGAATCTCTGGGTTTTTAAGAAACTCCGGATCTTTAGATTTGTTGGCCAGAACTCCAGTCCGAGTGCCAATCCAGAAAGTTGAACACCTCTAAAGTGACAAAAAGTCCCTTTAGGAAAAGTGGTTCAACTCTGAAGTGCTCCACGTCGCTCTGACCGATCCTAAGGAGTGACGTCTAGAGGCCTCACTAAATTGGAAAAGTCCGCATCTGCAGAGGCAGGTAGAGAAAGACCCATAGTTCTCTCCTGTCCCATACCAAATACCTCTCTTCCATGTAGTTTGGAAGGAGGCATGCAGAATACCGTCTTTCCTAACTCCTTCTTCTTGTCCATCCAAGAATCTAAAGAATGGAGTGCCTTCTTCATCGATATAGCAGGCTTCATTTTCAAAAAGGCCGAAGATTTTGCCGTAGCCGAGCTCGAAAAAGAGAGAACGAGGAGAAGGAGGAGCCGCCGGACTAAGAGAATCTCCAAATTCTTGTTGAAGCAATAATGAGGCTAAGACTTTATAACTCGAGAGTCCCTCATTAGCAGGAGGTTCGTCATCAGACAACTCGTCTAACCCTCGATCAGACGAAGGAGAAAGTTCACGTTTGGAGGGAGAGTCCTTCCAAGACCTCCTACGCTCTGAAGGAGAGGAGCTCCTATTTGGAGAAGAGTCATAAATTCCCGGAACGAGTCTCCAACTCCTGCCTCCTGGCTCTTGAACTCAGTTGCCTCCGCGGTCCTGACCTCCTGCCTCCTGACTCCGGACACCTGCCTCCTGACTCCGGACTTCCTGGGATACCTGCCGTCCTGACTCCTGCCTCTTGCTCCTGGCTCCATGCCTCTTGACTCCTTGTAACTACCTGACCATCTTGCCTCCTGGATCTTAGCCTCCTGGCTCCTGCCTCCCTGCCTGGATGCCTCTACACTCCTGGTCTTGGTCCTGCCTCCTGGTTGAATCCCGGTCACTCTTGGCTCCTGCCTCCTTGCATCATGGGTGACTCCTCACTCCTGGCCGGGTGCCAGACGTCTGATAGGTTCATCCAGGTTCGTACCGGAAAACCTCACCTCGAGTAGGAGTATCGATCCTGGCGGCAGATACCTCCATACGTCTGGAGGATCTTTTGATCGGAAGGGAAGAGTCTTTCCTTCTAGGAGGCTCCTTTGACAGAACTCCTACAAAAGACGAAATCTGCTCTTGCATCGCCATCATGAATCTCTTCGTAACCTCCTCTTTATCCTCTTCGGGAGGAGGGGAAGGAGGAGGGGAGGAGTCCATAGCCTCCACCTCCTGCCTCCTTCTCACTCTGGTTGAAAGAATGGCTCTTCTTGCCTTCTTCACTCCCGAGGGAGACTCCTCAGGGAAGTTCTGGGCTCGAATCAATAGTCGGAGCCTTCCAACTCCTCTTGAGTGGCCGAGATCGATCTGAATCTCTCCAATCACGTCTCGGAGATGAAGATCCCGACGACGAAAAACACTCACGCAGGACGCTTTTACAATAGCGATCCTTGGCAGTCTGGGGTGTCACAGAAACCGCCGAAGGGACACCTGATCGGTGGGGATTCTCCACAACCTCCTTTCGGTTTTCGACATTCCTTCTCCTCTGGGCATGTGAGCTTGGAAGAGGTCTAGACCTAGGAGCGTTGCTGAGCCGACCAGATGCCCCCTCCACTACACTGGGGACACTCATATCACTGTCCACTGAATAATCACTAGCCTTACCTTGTATGGCAGCCATTTTGTTTCCATCAACTTGAAGGCTGCTTTTAGATCCGCAAGTTCTTTTGCTGAATCTACAGGTTCTGCAATAGGAGAAGGGGCTGCAATGGAAGGAGAAGTAGCAATACTTACCCTTGGGGAAGATCCCAAGCTAGGAATTAGTTCAGATCTAGAACTACTTAAACTTCTATAAGAAGCCTTCCTCACTCTTTCTCTCTCTAACTTTTTTAAATAATTAGTTAGATTCTTCCATTCGTTCTCACTCAAGTTCTCACATTCCTTACAAGTATTAGTAAAAGAACATTCATACTCCCTGCCAACCCTTGCCATTACCGTGTGAGGGTCTACCGAAGCTTTCGGCAACCTCACCTTACAGCCTACATTCACACAACGTCTCACAACCATTCCAGAGTCAGACATTATTAAAGAAAATTCCAAAATCAAGTCCACAAAACCAGTCCACAAAAGCGTATGCCAATCCAACAATCCAGATACGTCACCAAAAGTCGGTCAAGAAAGATCAATTGCCGGTGAAAAAAGAAAAAACCAATCGAGAGGAACCAACAACAATGTTGATGGCTCCGGGCGACAGAAGAATTCTGATTAGAAAACGGGAATGGTTCCTAGTCCTGCCACCAGGGCAGGGCGGTAGATCACCTGACCTACCGGTTAGCGTGTGCGCGAAATTTGAAATTCTGTCCGGCAGACGACGGAGTCTATAGCTAAGTATATATCTGGCAGGGAAGTTGAATGTATAAAACTAAACATTTCTCATTGTTTCTCGTTTTTTGAGTCCAGAAATATTGCTTTGATGTTTCCCTGAAAACTTACTTTTTTTTTCAAAACTAAATGCTTTGTTCTCCAAGAAGACTGAAACAAGACTTGTGTTTATTTAGTATTATTTGTAGACTAAGCACTAAAAATTAGAAGGGAATAACCTTCAATCGTAAGGTAAAAAACAAGCTTTTTAACTGTCATAGTTTCATAGTTATTACAAAATGAGCTATAATTTCTTATTCTTTTGCTGTTTTCTCAAAACTTTCTTTTTTAAAAAACTAACTCTTCCATGCTAAACTCTCGCTACCACCAAAAACACTGCAAGCTGGCTCCACAAACTCCCTAAGCTGGCACCACAAACACACTACACTGGCAATAAAAACTTCAACAATCTAAACAGATACTCTGTTTCAGCAAGGACAAAGCACTTGTCAGTCTCGAGTTTGTCCCATCAAAGAAACAAGATAAAGAAAACCAAATCTTTGACTGAAGATGGTCTAAGCACCGATTAAGCGCCTGTATACTAAAAGGTGGTGCTCCATAACTTAATAAAAACCAGAAGACAGCCCCGGCACACTTAATGGGATGTTTATGAGCCACAGTATGAGATAACTTATGAAACACACTCTACAAGAAAGAGAAAGTTTGGGTTCTCTTTCTCCAAATAGTTAAAGGATGCTAAACAATAGGATAATCTTCTTGTGCCAGCTGGAAACTGGTTAAAAACAATCAAAGATTGTAAAGCAAGGAATCTGTGGCATCTGGCAACTCATGTGTATACAAAGTGGAAGCTGGTCGCTGACCAGGCATAGAACCCCATGTAGTGTCAGTCTTTCTTTGACCACCTTGGAGAGTGGTCGCATGCACTCTCCTTCCCAAGTCAGTTGCTTCGTTAGGCCTTGTCAACACATGTTCCCGGGCATTCAGGGGTTTCCGTGGTCCTGGTTGTTGGCTGCTACTAATGCAGATCCCCTTATTACATGCAGTAGGTGCCAATCTAATTTTTATACCATTACTAATCCTTGCCCGGAATGTCATCCTGGCCTGTGTCGTAGTGGAGGGCCTTCTACAAGATAAGGGAGTATCATAGAGTATCCACTTGTCCTTCTTGGGAGGGTTTTTTACCTTTCTCATTTGGATGGTTCCAGCATCCCTTTCTTCCAGAACCATTCCCTCTGCATTGGTTGTACCACTGTCATCGTTGGAACTTTTGGGAGTTGCCACAGGATGAGATTATGTTTAATGTAGCCCTTCTCCTGTGGGATATAATGTCCTTCCTGAGAGGGAAGGAGGCTACGCCTTGCTGCTTCCTTTTATTTCAGATTCCGAATCAAACAA
This sequence comes from Macrobrachium nipponense, assembly GCF_015104395.2. Taxonomy (NCBI): domain Eukaryota; kingdom Metazoa; phylum Arthropoda; class Malacostraca; order Decapoda; family Palaemonidae; genus Macrobrachium; species Macrobrachium nipponense. The sequence goes on from NC_061106.1 coordinate 15,313,398, forward strand.
GATGGCATCTCTAGGCCTATGGGGTGCCCTCTCTCTGGCATGGCAAGAAGAGTCGTAGAAGGAGTGATTCTTCTTCTCCTCCCTCTAGAAAAAGATGTTGTAGAGGTGGGAGTAAGCTCTCTTCTCCATCTCATTCTGCTTCTTCATCTCCTTCTCCCCCACCTCGTCCTTGAATCAAACGTTGGAGAATTATGGACTTTGTGGCGTTGTCTTCTGCGAGCCGTGTCTCTTCCTACCATCTCTGTCTCCTGTACCTGTTTTAGTCCATCGTAAAGATGATAAGGCTCCGATTAAGAGGTCGAAGGTGCCTGCTACGACAGTGTCTCCTACACCTTCCAAAGATTCTTCTCTCTACAAACGTGTTGTGGTTGACGGTCGAGAACGTGAGGCGACTCTGGTCTGTTTCTTGTTTCTTGTTCACTGTTCAAAGACTGGGACCTTAGGAATCAGTCTCTTTCAGGAAATTTGCTTCGGTGTCGTTCCCTCTCTTGAGACCATGCTTGTGCGTCATTGCACGGCCATGTACTGACTCGTCTCATGGCCATGTACGTGATTTGCCCTGCGACATGTACGTGGTTCGTCACACGAGCATGTACACGGTTTAGCTTGAGACCATGTGCGGGTTGTTTCTTCGCATGGAGGTATTATTCCACCAATGTGGTCAGCTGATACTCAGTCACCTTAATTCGGATTTGATCCGTCCTAAGCCTGGTTTGACCCTGGATCAGGTTAGGTCTGAAAGGTCCATCATTTTCTTTGCAAGAGGCCTTGGCTATGGAGGCTACTGCTTCTACCACCTTCCAGACTGTGTCCTGGTTAGAAATTGTGGTCCCACTGCGGTAGCCACGATAGCATTGGGATTGAACCGAGGGAGGTTCAGTCAGTTCTTCCTCCTTTGTCAGGCTATTGCAGTCTGAGGCTAAGGCCATTTTTTGTCAAGGCCATCTTAGTGCAACTTTGTGGGCCAAACTCCTTCTGGCTAGGAGGGATGTGGCCTTGATTACATTTACTCTTACCTGAAACACACTTTTCAGGTAAATTTTTAAGAATATAAATGTTATTTAAACAATATTACAATAGATAATTAACACTATAAAACTTTCAATAAAAGAGAATCTTAACCATATGGCAATTATCAGCTGAGAGGTGAAGTTACAAAGTAAAACATAAAAATTGCAAAGGTATACACGAACATACATTGGCTACAAAATCACATATTTACACAAATAATATTTTGTGAAAAACTAAAAATTCATGAGCTGTCAACTCCCATCATGAAGTTACTCAAGGATTACAAGGTAAGTACAACAGTTTACTGCTGCATATTTCACAATATATATTGTATCTAAATCAGTTTGTAACAAACTATTGGCCACTAAGTCAAACAAAAATATTATCTATATAGTAAAAGTACAGGTTAAGACTCATACACTTTTAGCACAAACAATAATAATTGTAAAGTTTTTACACAAGTTACAAAAACAATACCTATCACTATATCAAAGAAAGGAGCTTACAATACTAAACAATATAGTAAAAGAAAGTATTCATAGAAAATTTTCAAACACTAACTTTGATGCAGTGAAGAAAACATTTCTGGTGCTGTTCATAAGCCTAAGTTGAGGTTTCAATGAAAAACTTGTTAATCTTATGCCCAGCATCAGAAAAAAACTGTATATTCAGCAAGAAATTAATGACCAAGGATGAAATAAAATGAAAATCAGATACAACATGGAGACACTGTGCACATATGCAGCAAAACCTACCTGAGTCACCTAATCTTCATTTTTAATCTACAGTGGAATTATGTACAGTAGTGCCTCAGGTTACGAAATTAATCTGTTTCCGAAGCGGCCTTCATAACCTGATTTTTTGTATCTAGAACTACGTTTTACATGTAAATTGTCTAATTTGTTCCAAGCCGTACAAAAACACTGCAGAAATTTTATAATAAAGCTAAATTGACCAATAAACAATGAAATACAACAATTTGGACCATTCAATACCTAACCTAAACCGTGACTGTACTACCTGTAAATAAAGTGTATTAGTGTACAAGGTACAAGAAATACTGTACGTACATGTACGTACGTATGTAGTAAAATGTGGAACCTTACCTTTTGAGTGAGGCGATGTCCGAAAGTAGTGACAGAGGAGGAGAAAAAATGGCAGAAAACATGAACACTTAACTTTACAAAACACATTAAAAAATGGCAGAAAACATTAACACTAAACTTACGAAACACATTAACAAATGGCAGAAAACATTAACACTTTTTGATTATCTCCATCTTTGTCTCTCCATAGAAAGCATCCTCTTCTTTTCCGTGAACTTCAGCAACATTCTTGGGACCCATGGCTAATAACCTAAGTAATTAAGTTTACACACAACCCGATAAAGTAACTTTCAGTACAACGAAAGCGAAATCACTACACGAGTTTATGTTAACAAATGAAATCTATGTGAACGACGAAGAAATTTCCAGGTGTTTATGATAATGCAGCCGCAACGAAATGGTCAATGAACGCCTTTTACATAGAGGCATGATGGGACAGATGCTGACCAATAGGAGAGCAGGATCTTACGGCAGTGACTAGCATCAGGAGTCAATGGGAGAGCTGGAGGATGGTGGCGAGTCTACTGAGTTGGCAGCGCGCGAGTTTTAAAATTGTTCTCGGCAGCCATGGCGAATCTCGGACTTTACAGTACATTCACACCCTTTCACAACCTTGAATTATGTTTTCCATAAACAACTGCATTTTTTCGTACATAGGGACTTTTGTATGTAGGGGTATGACTGTAACTAGGATTTCATAAGACATGCATAAAAAAAAACAAAAAAAAAAAAAAAAAAAACTTACATTAAAGCAATGGGTTTGTAATGAATCAATTTATTTTTTCATTGTAAAATATTTTTGTGCAAGAAAAAAATAGTATTTGTCAGCTAAGACATACCGTATTTGTTGAAGGCTCAACATCTTCAACTATCAAAACATCCCCATTTCTAACTCCAACAGTTTTGAGAGTCATGGTATAGCTGCCTTTGATAGGTTTTGGTGGGAAACCTGAAAAAATGTCCACAGATATGTCAAAGAGAAAAAAAAACTTTTTAATAATTAAATAAAACCAAATCCCGTCTATTTCAATATCATATCTTTTCAGAAACAATACAAAACTATATTATATAGTACTTAGAGTCCTCTAAATTATTATTCATACGGAGTCACTGCTAAAAGCGACTTCTTTCTAACTTCTGGTAAAACTGCTTTAGATTGATATTACCATACATACCACTTTGTCTATGATAGAAATTGTAATCGTACTGGGAGTGTTCCAAAAATGAAAATAAAAAAATTATGTTTCACAGATACAAAACCAAAATTATATAACTTTCAGAAATAAACACTCCTAACCACACATGAAAAGCATAAAAATGTCACAACTGAATTACGATTTCAAGTGCAGACCAACATGAGTCCCACCATAAATTAACATTTTTTCATTTTTATCCTAAAAGAAAGCATGTTATGAACTAATTAGGGGGAAGGGAGGAAGGAATGAAGACAACACACTAGAGTATTTTAGTAAAAAAACAAAAATTACAGAGTTGGCATACAAAATACAAAGCTGCTTTACTCAACACAACTAATGTACTTGGTATGGATGTTTCTTATGAGTTTTATCACCTCTAATTTTCACAAGATTAGCTCGTGTGAAAATTTGAGGTGACTGAACACATAAGAAACATCCATACCAAGTACAGTAGTTGTGTTGAGTAAAGTAGCTTTGTATATTTTGCATGATAACTCTTTAATTTTTGTTTCTTTACTAAAGTACTCCATTGTATTGTCTTTGTTCCTTCCTCCCTCCCCCTTTATTAGTTCATAACATGTGTGCCCAACGAACTGTCTATGTAAACTATTGGCCTCTAGCATCTTCTGATACTTCACAAAATTTTCATACTCTCATCAGATTACTCATTATCTTCAAACCAAGAAAACCATACTTGTGCCTCAACAACTGGACTAACATAGGCTAGTTGCTCAAGTAATCAAGAATAGTCTTCCTAGTCAAGGTTCTGAGACCCACCCTGTGGTAGGGGTGTAAGAATACTATTACTGTAAATCCTGTGTGTCATAAAAGGCAACTAAAAGAACAACTGTTGCCTTGCAGTCTTACTTTTTTAATAAAAGGCTTGGCCCACTGCCAATAACTGTGGAAACTGCTGCCTTGCAGTCTTACTATCTAGTAAAAGGCTAGACCCACTGCCAATAACTGTGGAACAGTTGCCTTGTAGGTGGACTTTTTAGTCAAACGTAAGGCCCACCGCCAATAACCGTGGTTGACGACAGCAGGGGCATGCAGTCATAAAAACCCCTTTGCCAAATAATAGACCATGCCTGATGTTGTAAGGAAAGGCAGATCAGGCAACCAACCCCTTAGTGTAGGGATAACGGTGGGAAAGAAGAAGAGTAAAGTTTCTGAGAGGTATTGAACTAAGTGGTTCAAAATTGGGTCCTGAGAGCCATTTGAGAACCATGTTGAGATTCCATGACACTAAAGTAGACTTCTTAGATTTGCAAGTGTCAAATGACTTCATGAGATCAGTAATATATTGAATTATTCCTAAGATCCAGGCCTCCATGTTGAAACACTGAGCTGAGCATTGATCTGTAGCCTTTAATTGTAGACACTGATAAACCTATAGAAGTTCTCAGAAATAGCAAAAATTCTGCTATTTCTGTTAAAGACGTCTCAGTGGTTGAGACTTTATTGCTCCTGTACCAAGAGTGGAAAATCGACCATTTGTGCTGGTAGACATCTGCAGAAGAATGACATTGGCATCTCACCATAAGAGTATGCAACTGCCTTTGAAAATGATATTGTTAAGATACAATAAAGTTTTGTACATACTTACCTGGCAGATATACTTAGCTATAGACTCGGTCGTCCCGACAGAATTTCAAAAACTCGCGGCACAAGCGACAGGTAGGTCAGGTGATCCACCATTCCCGCCGCTGGGTGGCGTGATCGGAACCATTCCCGTTTTCTAAGCCATAATTTATCTTCCAACCAGTCTCCTGAGGGGAGGATGGGTGGGCCATTAATCGTATATATCTGCCAGGTAAGTATGTACAAAACTTTATTGTATCTTAACAATATCATTTTTGTACATGAAAACTTACCCAGCAGATATATACTTAGCTGATTGGCACCCTTGGTGGAGGGTAAGAGACAGCTAAAACATAATGATAATACTAATAGTAAATACATTAAAAAAACAGGGAAAAACAAAAACAACATATGTTCTTGGATATAATAATCCATGGTTCCTACCTGATTGGGCTGAAGACTTCATGACTACTGTCGATGAGTCTGCCTGCCTCAAGAGTCCCCAGCGAAGTATGGACCTATGGCTGAATAACTCTTTGGATCGTGTCAATGGGGGCTAGCCCGCTTACGCGACAGAGCCTACTCTGGATCGTACCAATGGGGGCTGACCCACTTACATGGTAGAGCCTTGACCTTCGTCATATCAATGGGGACTAGCCCTCTTACATGACAGAGTTAAGGTTTCTATAAATAAATACAAGTAGCACTGAAGCCAATCCCGATCACCTGACCATGTTAGTACTGTTATAACCTATGAATTGCAAGAGGGTCCCTATTCCCTCTAACAATCAACCAATAAAAACAACCACCAATAAAGACAAATTTAAACACTAAAGTAAGTTAAGAAGGATTAGCCTCAGCTCCTTCTCCCAGCACTGAATTCGCCGAAACATACGCTCCCAGAGCAAAGCACTTTTCGTAAGAAATCTTTACGTCTCTTAGGTAATTGGAGGCAAACACAGAATTACATCTCCAAAACGTAGACTCTATAAGTGCCTGAAGAGACCATGTTTTGTGAAATGCCATTGACGTAGCTATGGCTCTCTCTGAGAACCTTGAGGTGCTCTTCATTGCAAGTAAGGTGAGCTTCATTTATTACATCCTTTATGAAGAACGTAAGGGCATTCTTTGAAATCGATCTTTTCGGATCTCTTACAGAGCACCAAAGACTTTCTTCTGTACCTCCTAGCAACGCTTTCTTCTTCAGGTAGAACTTGAGTGCCCTGACTGGACACAAAGTCCTCTCTAGTTCTCTTCCTGTTAGTGAAGAGAGTCCTTTTATCTCAAAGCTTCTTGGCCAAGGTTTTGAGGGATTTTCGTTCTTTGCTAGAAAAAGTGGTTTAAAGGTGCAAATCGCTGAATCCTTCTTAAAACCCACTTTACCTTCCAAAGCTTGCAACTCGCTAATTCTCTTAGCTGTCGCTAAAGCAAGAGGAATAAGGACTTTTCTAGTTAAGTCTCTAAATGAAGCTGTGTGAGACGGTACAAATTTTTCCGACATTAGGAACTTGAGGACCACATCCAAGTTCCAGCTAGGTTTCTTGATTATATGGTCTTTCGTGGTTTCGAAAGACCTTATAAAGGGTCATGGAGATCTTTATTATTGGTCAGATCTTAGTCCTCTATGTCGAAAGACTGAGGCCAGCATACTCCTGTAACCTTTTACTGTTGATACTGCCAGGTTACAGTCCTTTCTCAAAAATAGAAGAAAATCTGCGATTTCAGTTACAGAGGTACTGGAAGAGGATATTTTCTTCCCCTTACACCATCTTCTAAACAACTCCCACTTCGACTGATACACCCTAGAGGTGGAGACTCTTCTGGCTCTTGCAATAGCCTTCGCCACTTCGCGCGAAAAGCCCCTTGCTCTGACGAGTCCTTCGACAGTCTGAAGGCGGTCAGACTTAGAGCGGGGAGGTTTTTGTGAAATCTGTCGAAGTGGGGTTGTTGAGAGAATCGTTCCTTAGTGGAAGCGATCTTGGAAAAATCTACTAACACTCCAGCACCTCTGTGAACCAATCGAGAGCTGGCCAAAAGGGAGCGATGAGGGTCATTCTTGTTCCTTCCGAGCAAGCGAATTTCCTCAATACTTCCCCTACTATCTTGAAAGGAGGGAAGGCGTATGTGTCCAAGCCTGTCCAATCTAGCAGAAAGCTGTCTACTGCTACTGCTTGTGGATCCGAGATCGGGGAGCAATAGTTCTCTAATCTGTGATTCCTGTTGGTCGCGAACAGGTCTATATTGGGCCTTCCCCACAGATGCCACAGTTGTTGGCAAATCTGAGGATTGAGAGTCCCATTCCGTCCGGGTAGGACTTGGTCTTTTCTGCTCAACAGATCTGCCCGGACATTTCTCTCTCCCTGCACAAACCTTGTGAGAAGAGAGATCTTCCTTTCCTGAGCCCAAATCAGCAGATCCTTTGCTGATTCGTACAGGGAAAAGGAATGCGTCCCCCCCTGTTTCTTTATATATGCGAGGGCTGTTGTGTTGTCCGAGTGGATTTGAATCCCCAGACCTGAGACCTGTTCCTCGAAATGAACTAGAGCTAGATGAATGGCTGTTAGTTCTTTCTTGTTTATGTGCCAGGACACTTGTTCTCCTTCCCAAGTGCCTGACACTTCTTCCGAACCTAGGGTCGCTCCCCACCCTGAATCTGAGGCGTCTGCAAATAACGCTAGGCGAGGGTTCTCTAAGTGAAGGGAGATTCCCTTGCTTAGTTTTTGTGGATCTAACCACCAGTGGATATTCTCCTTGATTCCTTTCGAGATCGGGAGGAAAAGGTTTTCTCCCAGATTTTTGGACTTCCAATCCCATCTCTCCTTCAGATAAAATTGAAGGGGTCTTAAGTGTAATCTTCCTAAGGAAACAAACTGTTCCATCGAGGAGAGGGTCCCCAGTAAGCTCATCCATTCCCTCGCGGAACAATGTTCTTTCCTTAAGAAGACTGCCACCTTTTCCATGCAGCGTTCTCTCCTTTCCTGCGAAGGATACGCTAGAAAATCCCGACCCGAATCCATCTGAATCCCCAGATAGACAATGCTTTGCTGGGGAGTCAGCATAGATTTCTCGCGATTGACTAAAAGTCCCAGGGACTTTGTCAATTTTAGAGTAAGTAAAAGGTCCTCCAGACATTTTTTCTTCCGATTGGGCTATTATTAGCCAATCGTCCAGATATAATGAGATCCTGATCCCTTCCAGATGTAGCCAATAAGCTACATTCTTCATGATGTCCGTGAAGACTTGAGGGCAGTCGAAAGTCCGAAAAAACACATCGCTCGGAACTGGAAAACTTTCCCTTGGAACATGAATCTTAGATATTTCCTTGCTGCCCGGATGAATTGGCACATGGAAATACGCATCTTGAAGGTCCAGGGACACCATCCAGTCCCCTGGACGAAGAGCAGACAGAACAGAGGAAGACGTCTCCATCGAGAATTTCTTCTTCAAAACAAAGAAATTCAGGGCACTGACGTCTAGAACCGGTCTCCATTCCCCCGATGCTTTCGGTACCAGGAACAACCGATTGTAAAATCCTGGAGACTGGAGATCTTGAACCAGTTCTACCGCTTTCTTTGGAAAATCATCTGTTCCACTGCCTGCAAAATAGCAAGTTTTCGGACCGGATCCGAGTATCTTGCAGTCACTCCCTTGGAGTTGTCGTCAAGGGAGGGAGGATTTTCCCTGAAGGGGATCAAGTATCCTTTTTTCAGGATCGAGAGGGACCCAAGAATCCGCTCCCATCTGCGCCAAACTTTTGCAAACTGGAGTAGTCTGGCGCTACTTTTGTCTGGAGGACTCCCTGTTCATCTAGACTTCCCGAAGGACCTTCTAGATGGTCTACTCCTTCTTTCTGGTCTGCGAGATCTAAGAGGGGTCCTAGAAGAGGAGGCACCTCGAAAGGGACTGTACAAAAGAGGGTCTCTCTCTTTTTTTCGATAGGCACGGCGGCCTAAACTTCTTGGCTGAGTGAGTGAGGAGATCCTGAGTTGCCTTCTCCGTAAGAGATTTTGCAACCTCCTTAACAGTCCTCCTGTGGGAACAGATGAGGGGACAAAGGTGCAAAAGAAGAGATGCTCTTTGTAAGGGTGATACGGCTCTTGCTAGAAAAGAGCTAAAGACCGATCTCTTCTTTAAGACTCCTGTTCCGAAAAGTGAGGCAACTTCTACGGAACCGTCCATAACCGCTCTGTCCAAGCAAGCCAGGACGCTTGAAAGTTCTTCCATGGAGACAAAGTCAGTGTCCTGAGCTCTCTTAGCTAATGCTCCCAATACCCAGTCCATAAAATTGAACACTTCTAGGTCTTAAAGAGGCCCTTTAGAAGGTGGTCCAGCTCACACATGCCCCATGTTGCTTTAGCAGAAAGCAAAGACTTCCTCCTGGAAGAGTCCACTAGAGAGGCAAAATCCGCGTCTGCGGATGAAGGGAGGCCTAACCCCATGGGTTCCTTGGTCTCGTACCACCTTCCCGGTTTCCCCTGTTAACTTGGAAGGAGGGCAAGAAAAAACTGTTTTGCCCGCTTCCCTTCTTGAGGTTAACCGCTGCGAAAAGGTCTTTAAAGCCTTTTTTCATACAGAGAGCAGGGCGCATCTTGACGAAGGAAGAGGACTTGTGAGCTTTCGTACTCGACATTAATGATCCTGGTGAAGGAGGATCAGCAGGATGAAGGGAGTCTCTGAACTCCTTGAGAAGCAGAAGAGAGAGCCTCTTGTAGTCAGAAACTGCTACATCTACGGGTTCCTCCTTGTCCGATACTTCTTCCAACGGATCCACTGAAGAAGACCGTTTGGGAGTGATTGGCTCTTCCCGGGAGAAGTACTCCTTTCCCGAGAAGGGGAGCGCTGAAAGATCGAACTTCTATACGAAGAATGAGGCTCCTGTCGGTCCGAAACATTCTTGCGCCTACTAGACTCTTGTTGCCTAGGCACTTGAGGTTCGCCAGACTCGCGGCGCTTGATAGGCTCCTGACGCCCTGATTCAGGGCGCTTGACTGAATCCCTGCGCCCTGACTCCTGACGCCTAACAGGCTCCTGGCGTCCTGACTCTTGACGCCTAACGTACTCCTGGCGTCCTGACTCCTGGCGCCCTGACTCCTGGCGTCCTGACTCCTTGCCTTCTAGCAGACTCCTGACGTCCTGAATCCTGTGGCTTGAGAGGCTCTTGATGCCCTTTCTTGCGTCTCACTGCCTCTTTGCGCCTGACTGGCTCCTGGTCCTGTAGTCCCAAAGGATCCTGATACCTGAATTGGTTTAGTTTCTCTTCAGGTTCCTTGAACCTAAACCGATCGAGACTTCTGCTCGATTCACGGCGTCTCGCGGAGAGAGCTACGTACTTCCTGTCTGCCAGGATTCAAAGCCTTGTCCACCAGAGGGCGCTTTGGAGAAGAAAGCCTATAGGGTGAAAGGACTCGCCTGTCAGGAGAACAACTCCTGTCCGACGAGTCTCTCGACGAAGGCGATAATCGCCTTGGAGATTGTGGGGTTTTCTCTCCTATACGAAGAGGGGCGCTTAGAGGAGCTCTTAACAGGGAGCGAAACACTTTCCTCCTTGTTGAATCTTTAGCGAAGGAGCCTACTAAAGAGGAACAACTGCTCTTGCAGATTAATCAGGAACTTCTTCTTTGGATCCTGAAGAGAGGGCTCCTCCTGTCTCGTCTTCTTAGGTTCCGAGGGCCAATTCTCGGGAAAACGCTCTGGGCTGGAATCAGCCGCGTCTCCTTTTGGCGCCTTCCAGGCTCTCTTCAAAGGGCGCGATTGAGAGGGCCGAACTCCATCCTCGTTTTAGGAGAGGAGAGTCAGACGAGAAACACCTTCCTTAGGAAGCCTTTTCTGCGGCTATCCAAGGCAGCCTGGACTTTACAACAGGATCTGCTGAAGGGACGCCTGACTGTTGGGGATGTTCTGCATCCTCCCTGCGGCTTTCGACATTCCTCCTCCCCTGGTCCTGGGAGTTTGGAAGAGGTCTAGGCCTAGGAGCAATGAGGAACCGGTCAGACGCCCCCTCCACTGCACTGGGGACACTGCGTAAATCACTATCACCACTCTTACCTTCATTTAGAGCTCGTAACTGAGCTTGTAGTTTCTTGATAGAAGCTTTCACATTTTCCCTTTCTGAAGAAGAATCTTTGGATTCAGTACAGGGAGAAGCAGCTGTGGCTAAGGGAAAATCGTTAGTAGTAGGAGAGTTAACAACTTCTTGTTCTAGAGAACAAGATCTACTAGATGACCTAGCTGAAGCTTTCCTTACTCTATCTCTCTCAAGCTTCCTAACATATGAAGATAACTCCTTCCATTCAAGCTCTGTTAGGTTTTCGCACTCAATACAGGTGTTATTAAAAGAACATTCATTCTCTCTGCATTTAGCGCAAACATTATGAGGATCTACCGCCGATTTCGGTAGCCTAACCTTGCAACCTTCCCTACTACAAACTCTAAACATAGGTGAAGCCTTAGCGTCAGACATCATGAAAGAGTAGCCAATACCAAAGTCGAAAAACAGTCCACAATAAGCGTATGCCAAGCCAGAGAAAAAACAGAATACGTCACCAAAAAAACCAATCCAAATTCTCGGCAAACGAGTTGAAATCCAAGATGGAGGAACGAACAATAGGTGTTGTCCGTTCAAACCGACAGAGAAATTATGGCTTAGAAAACGGGAATGGTTCCAGATCCCGCCACCCAGCGGCGGGAATGGTGGATCACCTGACCTACCTGTCGCGTGTGCCGCGAGTTTTGAAAAAAACTTCTGTCGGGACGACCGAGTCTATAGCTAAGTATATATCTGCTGGGTAAGTTTTCATGTACAAAAAAATTCTTTAGCTCTGAGCAACTTCTTGACAGTTTGAAAGCAGTCAGAGCTAGATTTTTGACAGACCCCGATGATACCATTTGAGGTGCGGCTGTCTAAGGAGACTAGCTCTTTGAGGGGGTAGTCTCAGAAAGTTGCTGAGAAGTTCTAGAAGTTCTGGGAACCACTCTTTATGGCCAGAAGGGAGCTATCAGTATCACTGATACAGAACAGAGGAAGATGACGATTTTCGGAAGTCACAAAAAGACCTATTATGGGAGTTCCTCTTAACTTCCAAAGTTCTTGACATACAGACTGATTCAGCATCCACTGCACTGGAATCACTTGGTCTCTTCTGCTCAACTGATCCGCTAGGACGTTCATTCGTCCCTGAACGAACCTTGTTATGATGGAAGTTTGATTCTGCTTTGCCCAAACCATAGAGAAGGAATGAGTTCTCCTTTGTCTGGCAATATACGAAAGAGCTGTTGTGTTGTCGAAGTACACTGCAACAGTTTTTCCTGCTACCTCTGGAGCAAAAGCCTGAAGCCTTAGATGGACTGCTCTCAGCTCTTTGATATTTATGTGGTCTCTCAGCTGTTCTCCCGACCATTTTGTTTCACTTGGAAGACTTCACATGAGATTTCTGCAATTCTACCTCAACGCCAGCTGGGACAGGAAGAAATATCCAGATTCTTTCATCATGCCTATTCACTAGAGATCAAACAACACCTGATTTGGTGGAAGTCAGAAGACAGGTTGTTACAAGGGAAGTAGCAGTTAGTGCGGAACCCAGACCTCAGCTTCTAGTCAGATGTGTCGGACGTAGGATGGGGAGCTCTTTTGGAGAACAAGGAAGTAGTATCAGGAAAGTGGTCAGGAGAACAGTTGAGACCACATAAATATAAAAGAGCTGAGAGCAGTCCATCTAGGGTTTCAGGCTTTTGCCTCAGAAGTAGCACGGAAAATTTCTTACATCATTCCACTTTGCAAACTTCCTCCAATACTTTGCTACGAGTTCTTTCTTCAATTCTACAGTGTTTCTCACCTTTTTTACAGAAGGGCTGGCACTTGAAACTTACTTTGGCCCCATGATAGCTTATTTAGCAGTTGCACTCAAATAAAAAAAGCACAAAAACAACAAAAACAAAAGCAGAATGGGTCATGAAAGAAGATGGGATGCCATGTTTGGGCGCCCGATACGGAACCCGGTCATGCGCTGGGCCCTGGATGGAGCATTTATGAGTGTACAAAAACCGAGGAAACATGCAATAACAGAGACAAAATCTTGTAGAAAAAAATCTACAAAAACTGAAACACAAAACGAGAGGCATATGAAAACTGAGGATTAACTGTACAAAAATTCAGTTTCAACAAACTTTTTCTTATATGTAAAACCTAATGCTTTCATCTCTGTTTGTAGATGACATAAAAAAACAGAAAACAAGCAAAATATATGTAATGTACAGGAGAAAATTAGCCAGAAATGATCAAAACTTTTACTTATGCATTCACAATGTCTTAATGACACAGCATGAAGAATTCCGATGAGAATGTAAACATTCCAGCACCAACTGGCAGGAAACAGTTGATTACAGAGAGTCCTAGTAGGTTAGCCAAAAATTATTTTTTATTATTTTGTATGCCAATCGCACCTAATGACATGAAGATATAAGCTACCTGTAACAGCAGGTAAAGTTCATTGAAAATAATGATTTATAGTACTAGTATGTATCTGCATCATTCATTATAAGGTGAAATTTCAATCTTAATCTACTGCCCTTCACCAGCCATACATACTGGTTAATCGGAAAAATAAAAGGCTTGTAATCTGAATGAATACACAATTTGTCATCATCTCTTTTTGGTGTATTTCAGCTTTTCCATTTGAATTTACTGTAGATCCTCATGGTCATCATTTGTTTTAAATATTTGTCTTGGACTGACTAGTTATCTATTAGTTCAGGCATGTCTGCCTGATTTCCCATCTAGTTCAACTCTGTATATACAGTACCCTATACCCATGATTATACAAAATTTCCTGTTTGCCTTTGCTCTACTACTGTTCCTCTCCCATTCTGATCACATGCTCCAACCATCTTAGCCTTTGACATATGCCCAATTTCCAGTATCTGAATAACAAATTTCACATTAACTTTCTCAATTATAATATGATCTTTCCAATCCACACCAACCATAGATCTTAGCATTTTGTTATTCATGATGTAAGTGCTCATGGTCTTCTTGGTGTGCATAAAAGTGAATTCTAACAATGTAGTTACCTGACAGAATCTTCTGCCTTTCAGGCGCAACTGAAGTGACATCTTGTATGGCTGCGAGCAGGTCAGCAAGTGTGCTATCTCCATTCACACGATCGGTCAGTGGGAGCTGTCCTCCTCCTTTAGTTTTTACTCGCAAACGATACATGGTTTGTTCTGAAATAAAGTAAATATATAAAAATGTTATTGTTATTATACAATTAAGTTTGTTCATACTTACCTGGCAGATATATATATAGCTGTATTTTTCTGACGTCCGACAGAAATTTCAAAACTCGCGGCACACGCAGTGGCGGCCAGGTGGTAGTACCCATTCCCGCCGCTGGGAGGCGGATATCAGGAACCATTCCCATTTTCTATTCATATTTTTTATTAATGCCACTGTCTCCTGAGGGGAGGAGGGCGGGCACTTTAATTATATATATCTGCCAGGTAAGTATGAACAAACTTAATTGTATAATAACAATAACATTTTGTTCATGCCACTTACCTGACAGATATATATATAGCTGAATCACACCTTCGGATGGTGGGGAAAGACAGAATAGGATTTTTTGGGAAACTAAAATTAAGTAGATGATATACATCTTGGTTCCTTACCTGTTTGCAAAGTAGACTATGTGATTACTGTCACGTAAGGCTGCTTTTGCTTAATTACAGAGTTGCCAGCCAGGTGGAGACCTGTAGTGCTGGTGCGCTCTGGATGATCTGTCAACGGGTGCGAGACCTCAGCGTGACAAGATCATCGAGGCCATACAAATGAGGGCAACGAAGCAACTGACCACCACCTGACCAAACTATACACAAACCCCTTAAAACTAGCTAACGGATGGGAGATCTTCACATAAGACTCACCACAACCTAAAAACACAACAACCTAACTTAACCTAACTAAGGAATAGGGAAAGAGCTACTTCCGGACCCCAATACTGTGTCCGCAGAAACGTATGGCCCCAGTGCATTGCAATCGTCATAGATCGTTCTCACATCCCTTAGGTAATGTGAGGCGAAGACGGAGTTGCTCCTCCAAAAGGTACAATCGAGGATGTCCTTGATTGACATGTTCTTTTGGAAGGCAAGAGAGGTAGCGACGGCTCGTACTTCGTGCGCTTTTACTCGGAAGAGGCTCAAATCAGTCTTCTGAAAAGATGAATGAGCCTCCCGAATGGTGTCCCTTAAAAAGAAAGCCACTGCATTCTTTGATAAAGGTAACTCTGGCCTCTTCACAGAGCACCAGAGATTACCTGAGGGACCTCTAACCTCTTTAGTTCTATGCACGTAGAACTTGAGAGCCCTTACCGGGCAAAGGACTCTCTCTGGTTCTTGGCCCACTAGACTTGACATACCTTTGATCTCAAAAGTCTTCGGCCAAGGGTTCGAAGGATTTTCATTCTTTGCCAAGAAAGATGGGTTCAACGAGCAGACAGCATTGTCCCCTTTGAAGCCCATTAACTTGCTAAACGCTTGAATTTCACTAACTCTCTTAGCCGTCGCAAGAGAAGTTAGGAAAAGAGCCTTCCTTGTCAGATTCCGAAGAGACGCTGTCTGAAGTGGTTCGAAAGTGTCCGACATCAGGAATTTCAGGACTACGTCAAGGTTCCATGATGGAGGTCTCGTTTGAGGAACCTTCAAGGTCTCGAAAGACTTCAAAAGGTCATGAAGATCCTTGTTGTCAGACAGGTCTAGGCCTCTGTGCCTAAAAACCGCTGACAACCATTAACTTTTGTATTCCCTTGATGGTATGGGACCGCTAATTTCTGCACATTTCTGAGAAATAGCAGAAAATCAGCTATCTGGTTCACAGAGGTCGAGGAAGAGGAAACTCCCTCCTTTTTACACCATGCCCTGAAGGAAGCCCACTTCGACTGGTAGACAGCTCTTGTGGAAGCACGTCTCGCATGTGCGATTGCTCTCGCAGCTGCCTTCGAAAAACCTCTCGCTCTGGCCAACTTTTCGATAGTCTGAACGCAGTCAGACTCAGAGCGGAGAGGTTTTTGTGAAACCTTTCGAAGTGAGGCTGTTTGAGTAGATCTTTCCTCCAGGGCAATGTCCTTGGAAAGTCTACCAGGAAAGACATGACCTCTGTGAACCATTCCCTTGCTGGCCACATCGAGCGATCAGGGTTAGCCTTGTCCCTTCCGAGGCCGCAAACTTCCTCATGACTTCCCCCAGAATCTTGAATGGTGGGAAGGCATAAAGGTCCAGGCCCGTCCAATTCCAAAGCAACGCGTCCACTGCGATTGCCTCTGGATCCAGGACCGGGGAGCAGTAAAGAGGAAGTCTCTTGTTCCTTGACGTTGCGAATAAATCATACCAGTGGACGTCCCCACAGCGTCCACAGGTCTCGACAACGTCCTCGTGCAAGGTCCATTCCGTCGGAAGGACTTGGTCCCGACGACTGAGGAGGTCTGCCCTGACGTTTTGCACACCTGCAATGAATCTCGTCAGGATCGTTACCTCTTTCCTTTTTGCCCACAGCAGAATCTCTCTCGCTAGGGAGTACAACGCTCTGGAGTGTGTACCTCCCTGGTTTTTTAAATAAGCGAGTGCTGTGGTATTGTCCGAGTTTATCTGAACAACCTTGTTCTCCAAACTCTTCTCGAAGAACTGCAGGGACAGAAACACTGCTGCCAGTTCTTTTACATTTATATGCCAGGCTACCTGTTTCCCCTCTCCAGGAGCCTGACACTTCCTTCCCCCCTAGTTGTTTGCTCCCCATCCTGTGATGGAAGCGGTCTGAGAACAACACTAGGTCGGGGCTCAAAAGACTTAGGGAACACACCCTCTTGCAGCTTCTGAGGGTCCAGCCACCATCTTAGGTGGTTCTTGATCGGAATCGATATCCTCAATACTGCATCGAGATCGTCTTTTGCCTTCCACTCTTCTGCCAAGAAGAATTGGAGAGGCCTGATGTGCAGTCTTCCCAAGGAAGGAAACAAACCTTTCCAGCGAGGAATGGTCCCCAGCAGACTCATCCATTCCCTCGCCGAGCAAGTCTCTTTCCTTAGAAAGGCTGAGATCTTTTCTAAGCCTAGCCGCTGACGTTCCTGGGACGGAAACGCTCGAAAAGCCACTGAATCCATCTGAATCCCCAGATACACGATGGACTGTGTTGGGGTCAGATGCGACTTTTCGAGGTTGACAAGAAGTCCCAGGGACTTCGCTAAGGCTAAAGTGAACTGCAAGTCCTTCAGACACTTCTCTCTCGACGACGCTCTGATCAGCCAGTCGTCTAGATATAGGGAAACTCTTATTCCCGAAGAGTGTAGCCACCTCGCTACGTTCTTCATCACTACTGTGAACACCATCGGAGCCGTGGTCAGTCCGAAGCACATCGCTCTGAACTGCCAAACTTTGTTGTTCAAGACAAATCTTAGATATTTTCTTGACAGAGGGTGGATCGGGATGTGGAAGTACGCGTCCTGCAAGTCCAAAGATACCATCCAGTCGCCCGGTCTCAACGCTCCCAGAACAGAATGAGGCGTCTCCATCGTGAATTTGATCTTTTCCACGAAAAGATTGAGCCTGCTTACATCTAGAACTGGACGCCAACCTGACGACTGCTTTGGTACTAGGAAGATTCTGTTGTAGAAACCTGGAGACCCCAGGTCCGCGACTTGTTCCACCGCTCTTTTGTCGATCATCTGTTGAAGGAGATCGAACAAGACTTTCTTCTTTTCTCCTTGGTAGGATGGAGAAAGGTCTCTGGGAGTCGTAGAAAGAGGAGGAAGATCTAAAAAGGGGATCTTGTACCCCTGCTCCACGATCTTGAGGGACCAAGAGTCCGTGTCTCTCTCTCTCCACGCTCCCGCAAAATACTTCAGTCTGGCTCCGACTGGTGTCTGAAGGACATGCTTTTCACTTGGAAGGTTTTGGTTTAAAAGAAGCTCTTCCTCGTGAAAACCCTCTCCCTCGAGGAGCTGCTCTCGAGGGGGGAGCCCCACGAAAGGGCTTTACTTTCTTCGGCGGACGAACTGCAGCCGAAGAAGTTGAAGGTCCGGCCGACCGTCTTGTAGACTGGGCCAAAAGATCCTGAGTAGCTTTCTCTTGTAAGCTGTTCGTCAGGTCCTTTACCAAAGTCTGGGGGAAGAGATGGTTCGAAAGAGGCGAAAACAACAAGTCCGCTTTCTGAGCTGGCGTCACTGAACGAGCTGTGAAGTTGCACAGCAAAGCTCTCTTTTTTAACAAAGCTGTCCCGAAGTGAGATACTAGCTCTTCCGAACCATCCCTGACGGCTTTGTCCATACATGCTAACACGCTGGACAGCTCCCCCAGACTAAGAGATTCTGGGCTTCTCGCTTGTAAATCCAGAACTCCCAAACACCAATCAAGGAAGTTGAAGACTTCCAGCGTCCTAAGCAGACCTTTCAGATGATGGTCTGTCTCCGACGCGGTCCAAGTTACTTTGGCAGAGGGTAAAAGTGACCTCCTCTGTAAGTCTACAAGGCTGGAGAAATCTCCTTGAGCCGACGAAGGGATACGAACTCCCACTTCGTCCTTGGTCTTATACCAAATGCCTCCTTTACCACTAAGTTTAGTAGGAGGCAAGGCGAAAGTTGTCTTGCCTTGGTCTCTCCTTCTTATCATCCAGTCTTGGAGCTTCTTGAAAGCACGTTTCGTCGATAGAGAAGTCTTCATCTCTACGAACTCCGGGATTTTCCCCGTTTTCGATGAAGAAAACTGTGAAGGAGGAGACTTGGGAGCTGCGGGCTGAAATTTGTCCTCAAAAGAAGAACGCAAAAGTCTGACTAGGACTTTGTAATCCGAGGTAGAAGGGGCTGTAGCAGGCTCATCTTCACCCGATTCAGCCGAACTACCCAGTTCTCCTTCTTCTCTCAACGGAAGAGGAGAACGTCTGTCAGGCGAAGGCGTCCTATTGGCGGGTCTTAGCAAGATCAAAGGACCCCTATCCTTGCAAGGTGCAGCCTTATCACGGCTGTCTTCTTTCTGACGCTTACTGCTCGTTGATGGCAGAGCGTCCTGAGGCGGACGAGCGTCTTCCGCGCCTTCCGCGGCAGTCTCACCTGCCCGAGAAGCGTCTTTACTTCTCTTCGCTGGCATACGTGCCTGAGCGCGTAACAAAGTGTCTGGGGGTAAGAATTCTTGTTCAGAATCCCCGAAAGCGTCTTGAAAGGAGGCCTGAACGTCCTGGCGAGCTTCCTGCCAAGCGTCCTGTCTAGCGTCCTGGAGAGCGTCCTGCCGAGCGTCCTGTGTAGCGTCCTGGCGAGCGTCCTGACGAACGTCCTGCCTAGCGTCCTGCCAAGCGTCCTGACGAACGTCCTGCCGAGCGTCCTGACGAAAGTCCTGACGAGCGTCCTGACAAGCATCTTGCCGAACGTCCTGCCGAGCGTCCTTGTACAAAGCGTCTTCAAAAGCGCCCTGTCGTAACGTCCTTCTATAAGACGAACGAGATCGGCGAATCGCTGAAGGAGAAGCGATCGGCGAACGAGACGCAGGAGGCGAAGGCAACGGAGACTGCTTAGTCCTCTTGACAGGCAGTCTAAGGTCCTTCCTCCGCTTAGGCTCGACTGCTGCTGGGCGAGTCCTCTGAGCCATAAGCGAGGATAGCTGGTCCTGAAGGGACAAAAGAATGTTCTTCGTTGGAGAAGAATGAGTCGAGGAAGCAGGACTGGTCCTGTGAGAAGACGAGGGGCGAGGGGACGCCTCCTTCCTTCTCAAAGGAACAGCTACCTGTTTCTCAGGTGTACGCGCCTGTGCGCGCAACCTAGCGTCCTCATCGGAGGAGATCCTACCTCTCTTCTGAGGCGGAAAGACATCATAAGCGTCTTCCGACGAAAGCGGCGAAAGAGGACGTGAAGCGTCCTCCGCAAGAAACGTCCTCTTTAACGGACGAGAGTCTCTCCGAGCGCTCCACCCCTTGCGCGGGGAGGACGCTTCGGAGACGAAAAGCACTCCTTCAAGACGCGTGCTCGTGCACGGTCCTTGGCAGCCTGGGTCTTTGCTACATGGTCTGCCGAAGGGACGCCAGATCGGTGGGAAGCCCCCGTAACCCTCTTGCGGCTTTCGACATACCTCCTCCCTGGGTCTTGGGAGTCTGATAGAGGTCTAGGCCTAGAGGCATTATGGGGCCGATCTGACGCCCCCTCCACAACACTGGGGGCACGATCACACACTTGCACGACCAGCCAGTTTTCCAAGGCTTTCACTTTGGTCTCCAGAGTGCGAAGGGGACTCCAAAATCATAGAGAGAGCATCCGCTCCTCCCGACACAGAATCAGAGCCCGAAGGCAACACAGGTTTAGGGGTTGTAAACACTACAGGTGTTAGTGCAGGAGAAACGTTAGTCTTACCTTTGGAAGAACTTCTTGAGGAAGACCTCCTGATCCTATCGCGCTCCAATTTAAGGCGATAGGACTCATATGCTCTCCATTCATCATCAGTCAATCTCTCACATTCCTTGCACCGATGATCAATCAAACAATGAAGCCCCCTACAACTCATACATGACTGTGGTGGGGTCTACCGATGCTTTCGGTAGCCTCACCTTACAATCAGCACTCACACACTCTGAAACTCACACCACTTGATCCAGACATATCTTATAGAGAAAAGTCAATCCAAAATCAAAAAACGGTCCACTATCGCGCATGCCAATTCAACAATCCAATTCAATACCAACAAAATCAATCAGATACTTAGAAACGAGTCAAATTCCAAAAAATCCTGAGCAGAGGTCTGTAAAACAGATGTTTACCAGACCGGCGACAGAAAAAAATATGAATAGAAAATGGGAATGGTTCCTGATATCCGCCTCCCAGCGGCGGGAATGGGTACTACCACCTGGCGCCCACTGCGTGTGCCGCGAGTTTTGAAATTTCTGTCGGACGTCAGAAAAATACAGCTATATATATATCTGTCAGGTAAGTGGCATGAACAAAACATTGAAATCTCTAATGACTATTCTGCAAAAGCATTTGAAATACTCAATAACGTTATGTAACGTAACACACCAGTGACATTAATACTGTCTTTACAGCATAAAACATTTTTTCATATAAACCTACAAATTACACCATACATACGTACAGTAGGACCATTATTCATGTTCCAAACATGACAAGCCTCATAAGTATTTAATCTGGCAAGGGGACATAGGTAGTCACTCCACGCATGCACTATCAGGATCCACAATTACGTATGTCTCGACTAATCCTTACTTTTAATGTTGAGTGATGTCAGGCAGCAAGGCTTGAGTGGTTGGGAGGAGGGTACTTAGCATAAGATTACTAATGGATTTACAGAGAAAAAATGTTTCAATTATAAATCATGTTTCATTATAACCTAATGTATGTTACATACATGCCACGGTACTGTATGCTCCAATGTTGGCTTATGCCTGCAGGATCAAGATTACTTGAGGATTATAATGACTTGTGAACCATGACTCTGGTAGCTTATAGGTTGGAAAAAGTATGGTTCAAAATGTATGAACTGCAAAGCAAAGAGCTTGTATCAAATATCTTCCAGAATATGAAAGGAAGTGCTATCTATATAAGATATAGATGGTAAATAACCCTTGAAGCCTATGTGTTTTGTTAATGGCATAAATAGAAAAGGATGATGAGTTGAGATGAGGTGGATAAACAACCCTCCATGGTAAAACATGGCCAACCACAATTAACAGTCCCAATAAATAAAGTTCACCACCTATCAGTAATATCTCTAAAACTGAAAGCAGAGAAGGTAAACTGGCACTGCCTGGTACCAGCATACAATAAAGATAATTCTAAATCATACTTATGACCAACTCAAGTAGAAAGTACTTTGACTTTGTTGGCTTGCACTCTTACTTTTTCTGCTTTGCTATCTGCTACTTTAAGGTAGGATCTCAATGGTCTTTGTGATGTTTCTTCCTTTGGCCAATGAAGGGGAACAGCCTACAGTCACTGCCCTGAAGTGTCTGGTGCTTCCAAGATATATTGTAATAACCTTTCCTGAACATAATAAAGGGCCTTCTGATTACTGGAGACCCATGATAAGGAACAATGGCAAAAGGTGCCATGGAATGGCCCTAGCTACATTTGTGGTTTGCCTCCACTCTATGAGGGGTGAACAGCAGTTCCACAGACAATCAACTTCCAGCATAAGCCTATGTGATGTGACCTCCCCATACACTTTGTGGATCCTCCTAACCCATATCCAAGATGTAAATGGCAGCAGACACCATCTGAAGCAGTTCATATGGAGACTTCAAAAGGCCTATACGTAAAAATGAGGGTGAGATCATGGTTAAGAAACTTGATCAACATAGGAGGAACTTCTCAAAAATATTGGATGATCCACAGCAATTCCACAGAACTACAAATAAACCCACAAGGTTAAAAAATTGGCAGATCTTAATCCTTGATTGACAACTTTGTGCAATTAAGTGCATATGCATAAAAGTTAATGATCATTGGTATATTAAAGTTGATCAGAATCATTACTGAAGAATAGGCCTCTTTTTCCACTTTATTAGTAACATCTAAAGAACTACACTTGATTATTTAATGCCTCCTATGAGTAGGTGCAACACAGTACCCTGTGTTAGGTTAGAATGTTTTCTTGTAATTGCCACTACCACATTCTTTTGTTCCTTTTACAAAAGTTAAGGGGGGGAGGGGGTGAACCCAGGTGTCCTGATGTCAGGTAAGACAGTTTCCTAGGTTAGGGTGGACTAAGGAAGGTCAGCTAAAATGTATCCCTGTAAGCACCAATGCTACATTTTTTAGTGAATATAAATTGGGCTCGAAATGGGCAAAGCCCTCCTCTGCAGGGTAGATCAAGATGTTCAGAGTTAGGGCAAATAGATAAGACGAAGTAAACATCATAGCAAAATTTTTATGAATTTATCTCACATCTGTAGTATAAGACAACTGCTAAATTACAAACCCTCTGTGTATACTATAGGCTAGCTTTTGGTTATGAGATGATGATGTTATTACAAATGCTGTTTTACTTACTGTATAATAAAAAAATTCAGAACAAACAAACAAACAAAGCCAATTCTACATAATGCTTTTCATACACCCGTTGTCTAAAAGGGAAACCTTTGTTTTGTTTACGTTTCATCGGCAATCATAAACAACCCCTAACAACACAATAATTATTGTACATAATTATTGTTCGTATAACTGAACTGTTCTAAATAGTTGTAAGTCATCCAAAATTGTGTTACAGTATTTACCACACAGAATGATAATGAATTTTTAATGAAAAATTAACATTATGCTATCCTAAATATTATTACTACCGTAATTACACAATTATTAAAAGTTCTAAAAGGTTAAAGAGAGATAAAGGTAGCTGTGATCACAACCGTAACTTAATGTTTATATTTTCTCAGCTGGGCTCGCATAGATAAAACTTGATTTCATTGAATATGCCAATATCAATACATAAGGTAAAAATGGTTTTACTACCTTTATTATCTGTTTATTTCATAATGTGAATCTTTTCATGTATGTCAGTGGTTATCGCACCAACGGTGAGGCTAACCTATCAATAAACAACATTAGAATTCAAGGTTTGAATTTTAGAATGGTAGTATAAGACGACCCCAAACTATTAGGAGTGAATTTTAGGCTTAACAGGTCATCTTATATATGGATATAGTATATGGTACCAATGAAATTACCACTGCAACATTTTCATGTGTTTTATCTTATGCTTCCTTTTCTGACATATGACACTTTTAAATGTTTGGAATAAAGCATAAATAAC
Organism: Macrobrachium nipponense; assembly: GCF_015104395.2. Lineage (NCBI taxonomy): Eukaryota > Metazoa > Arthropoda > Malacostraca > Decapoda > Palaemonidae > Macrobrachium > Macrobrachium nipponense. The sequence continues at coordinate 15,337,078 of NC_061106.1, forward strand.
ATAATTCACTATTATCTCTGTAGGTTCAATGACCTCCTTCTTTCAATATGTGACTTAGTGGTTTTTGTTTGTTGCTCTACAATTTTGTCCGTGGTGTGAAGAGAAGTTTTGGTATCCAGTTGGACACTGAGGGGTTGGTAAAACACCCTACAATTTAAACAAAGTTTTTGACACAGCATCTACGCCATTTATCTGGAAGGCACATGGAAGCAGTGAGCTTCATAATTTTCTTTTTAGACTAGCTGGCATTACAAGCCCTTGTCTGATTACATATATAAAATGTTTATAGCCAAGTCAATTCCACTTGGAGATACAGTAGTGAGGAATGATGGTATATAAGCATATATTGTGTGCTTTTTATGATTTATGGTTAGCAGGTCAGGTTAAGTTAAGGTCTTCATTCTCTGGTCAGTTAATACACAATGTCCTAATTTAGATTAGCACGGTTTATGGAGAATTACCTTACTGTAGGTTAGTTTTAGGGTATGCTCACCTCTGGTCAATGCCCAAGTAGGGTTTGGCATCATAGTTTGTGTTAGGTTAGAATGCATAAAATTTTGATGGCCTATTGATTCACTTATTTCTTAATATTCCTAGACAAAACTCTGGCTTCTCACTGTGAATACAGAATTTAGACTAAAGGCCAAGCACTGGGGCCTATGAGGTCAATCAGCACTGAAACTGAAATTAACAGTAAAAGGTTTCAAAGGTGTAGCAGGAGGAAAACCTGACTGTTGCATTGTGAATCAATTGTTAGGATAGGGTGGAAAGTAAATGGAATAAAGAAAATATGAAAAGAGGTATAGTAAAAGGAATGAAAGGGGATGCAGGCAGGGACCGAAGACTCGCTGCAAAGAACCTTAAGTAATGTCTACAGTACACCGCATGAAGTGCACTGATGGAACTGTCCCCCTACAGGGACTTCCCACTTTGGTTCCCCAATTACTGTCATGTAGGATAGCCTGTAGGGTAAATGACCGAGCGGCGAGATAGCGGCCACCTCTAACAAAACACGGCCACCTTCCCAAAAAAGTAATGGAATTCGCTGCCATGAGCATCAAAAAAGAGTTGTGGCCCATCCATGCAGCCCACCAAGATCTCTACGTTACTCTACAAGTTAGTGTTTTCTCCTAAATTACGAAATAATGGCATAATACAAGTTCTGGCTCCTGACAAAGAAACAAAGGTATATGGCCTACTCAATTGTTTATTCCTTACATTTAATTATAATCTGTGTTTAAAAATCATTACTCATTACATCCATAGCTTAATATAGCCTTGACTAAGAGACAAAAAAACTAGGCTAATGATATACCTATGTTCGGGTAACAATTGGCTAGCCTAATGGTAAAAATTGCATATAGCCTAGCCTAGTTATACCTACTTAGTAATAAGCTCGTATTGGGGATAAAGTATGTTATCCTAACTATTCGAATATACAAGTCTCGTGGTATATAGTACCATAAGATCAATAGCAATATTAATATAGGCTAGTACTACCTAAGCCATGCAAGCTAAACTAACCAAGACATTGTCCAGAGTCTAGCCTACGACTTGGGGCCCGAAAAATATAAGTATCCTAAATAAATAACTAACAATTAAAGCAATAAGAAAACAGAATAACTGAAGAATTTCATAACTATGCGCCGTAATTATCCATACCTGAAACGGAGAGCTGTCTACGGAGGAAGCTTTAGTGGCTGGGCAATGTTATGAACTGCGGATGACATCAAACATCTGTTCTTTGTTTATATTTTCTTCTTCTTTTGTTTTCTATCCTTTTTTGAAATTTCCAAAAATATGCGCACTGCACGCCTTCAATGCACTGAATGAATAATCAGTGTTATTTTTAATATATTTCTATATTATTCGAGCGTTATATTGTCTATAACAACATCTTTGTTAATATATTGAGCAAATCACGTTGTCCGATTATACAGTTTTCCAGTGGTTCGTAACCAAAGATATTTATAATGAAATATTGTTTCCTGTGAAGTAAGCAGAGGCTATTAGTGTATATTATTTCCTGTTTTATCAAATTCGCAAACTAGGCCAGTTTATTATGTTCAAACATCCTCTGAAACTACCATATTGTAGTTACTGCCCTCTGACCGCAAAGTTATTAAAAAAAGAAAAAAAAACGGTAGTTATTTAGCAACGGAACCAGCGGCTTTACGTGACTTCCGAACCACGTTGAGAGTGAACTTCTATCATCAGAAACATACATCTCTGACCCTTCAGTGGAATGCCCGAGAATCGAACTCGCAGCCATCGAGGTGGCACGCCAACGCCATAACGACCACACCACTGAGGTGCCATTATATTGTTTTCTAAATGTGTAAGTCCATTGAACTATGTGCTGCTCATTTCTTTTCTGTTATTAGGTTGATGTTTATCTTTATTCTCATTTATGACTATCGATCTTTTCTAAATTTTGTCACTAACATATTTATTACCCTACACCAACCTTATATAGGCCTACTAAGTCTCCCTTGGGCGAACCTTACTTTCAATGGAGGCACATTTTTTCAAGAAAACTGAAAATAGTCTTATTATCAAAACAGCTGTCATCTATTATGAAGGCAAGGTTGAAGTAATGATGTACAGTATTTTCTGCCATGGAATTTTTAGTCTTCTTAGAGAGGGTAGGCTATTTGAACGACTTGCTATATGTCATGTAAACAAGCATGACATCTATGACTTTGAAATCTTTCAAAATTCTACACATGAAATGAATGGTATACTTCCCAATAAAGAAATAGCAAGCATTTAACACAAGCGCCTATAATGAAATATAAGGATTAATGTCAAGATAGAAATTACTTATGAGGGACAATTTTCAAATTTTGAGTGACTTCACATCAAATACTTTGCACACATTAGAAATAGTCCTCATCACTTTTGATCCTTGGCTGCAAAATCAAAGACATGTATCGAACGCACGAGCATTGCTACTAGGTATGAATCAATTTACAGTTGCTAATCATTTCAATTCAGAGGTGAAAGTCTGCTTTTATGATGAAGGGAGTCATTGGTTTTGATACATTTCCTACCAAGATTAAAGTTTAATATAATTGCCTGTAACTTTTTAAATGATAAGTTTTCCTTAGTGAATTTACCCATCTTCAAAAAAGCCAGATACTGTAGCCTTCAATTCTAATGGCACCAATGGGCCACAGCTGTATTTGTGAACTAACTCATGAACTGAATATAGAATTTTGGCTAGAGGCCAAGTACTGGGACATAAGAGTCATACAGCACTGAAACGAAAACATTGCAGTTGTACTACGAATAAATTGTTATGAGGGAGTTAAGTCAGAAGGAAGACTGAGGATATGGAAGGAAGAACAGTGAAAGGAATGAAAGGGGTCAAAGGAAAAGTATATCTTCAATTTACCAGACCACTGAGCTGATTAACAGCTCTCCTAGGGCTGGCCCGAAGGATTAGATAGTTTTACGTGGCTAGGAACTAATGGTTACCTAGCAACGGGACCTACAGTTTATTGTGGGATCCGAACCACATTACATCGAGAAATGAATTTCTATCACCAGATATAAATTCCTCTGATTTCGCGTTGGCCGAGGCGAGAATCGAACTCGGACCACCAGATTGGTAGCCGAGTGCGAAGTCCACTCGTCCAACAGGAGACTAAAGAACCTTGGGTAATGACTGGTGCACTGACAGCACTATCCCTTAAAGGGGCAAAATGTTCCTTTCCTTTCATAGGTTGTCACTATTCAAGTTTTCTCATATTTCTATAGTTCTACCCATCACATATACGATCTATGTAAGGACTGTGAAAACGTGACTGGGATTAATCAACTGAAGAGAAAATGCAACTCATGAGACTGCAGATAAACCTATGACAATGACAGCTAATGCAAGATAATTAGTTTTTTCAAATGAGAAAACGTTGTCTCCTCTTTAATCTTAATCCAAACTTGGGCTTTTTGTTCAAATGAAGAACTGACCGAGTAAAAAATACACATTGTGCAGTTAAATTTCATAAAATGATGTAACATAAAACATCCACCTAATGTAATAAATACTGTAGATGTTTTGTTGACTGTTTCTAAACAATTTATTTTAACATTCTCATGCTTCACCCAACTACTATAACAAGTGAAGTATATGTACTGTACATGTATATAAGTTTTAAGTTGCTGGCTCGAGTCAAAATATGTATATTGAAATACCAAGTTTTCACATTTTTGGTCATAAAATAAATACAAACAAAAATAATCTATATAATTTATTCATTTTATATGATACTTTGATTCAAGCATTAAAACATAAACAGCAATTCATATAATGAACTTCATATGCTGCATAATAATCCAATACATAATTAATTATGGATTTCTGTGGCATCTTATGATGCCACAGTCACTTCTTCAAGAAGATTTTTACAATTATCTTCCAAATCTTGTGCTAATGTCATGATAGTGGTTGCATCAGTGCTCTGCTGAAGTCGTTTCATCTGCTGTCCAAGAAAAACGCGCAACGATGTAGTGTGAACAGGATCTTCTTGTGCTACTGCCTGACGTCTCAAAACATGCTCTGTTTCAAGCTCGTAAACCTCTGGAGAACCAAGTCTCCCGCCATTTACCACCTTTGGGGAAAAAATTGCAATTACTATTTACTGGAAAAACCACTAATTCAATCATGGGAAAAAATTAAGACAATAAAATTTCACACAATATTCAAGGTACTGTTTCAGGGATTCAATAAACAGGTCTTTAATCCCTGAATCACTTTCTATAAAAAATTTATTTGGGGTTAAAATTTCAACAAAATTACCTTCAATAATACTGATGTTTCAATACATTGTCACTTCCAGTTACCTATTTAAAACAGCATACATTATAAAGTTAATGTAGACTGCTATTATTAAGAATGAAAATGTCAGATTAAATTTAAAATTCCTCGTAAGCATGCACGTAAGCTTTTGCTTCAAATTACCTATACAATTAAACTTACAAGCTTATCATCCGTGGAATCTTCCATAGTAACATCAAAAACTACTTCAGCAACAGCTGTGACGGCAGCAGGCCAAACTTTCAATACTGGTTGCCAGCCAGATCCACAGAGGTAAGCTAATCCAAGACCACAAAGTTTCCTTCGTTCTTCAGGAGAAACAAGGGATAGTTTTTCTGACCACACACTGACAATCTGTTCTAGAACTGCATCTGGAGCCTTTGACTGGTCAGCAGCAGTCTAAAGGAGGAAAAATTGCTGTGAGTTTTTCTTAAATTTTCAATTTTACTAAAATTGCAAATACCCACATAGTTAACATCTAGAGAACAAATTTCACCGCATACTTTACCTGATTAACTGCCCACGTAAATATATGTTCTGCATAGAGGACAAGTCGAGCAACAACAGACAGGTACATAGACATAACCATTGGGTACTGGTCTCCTTCTGCCACAACTTTCATGACACTTGGAAGGAGAGGTTGGATTAGGGTTGAGCCTTCAACAGGCTGTACTCGAAGCATCATTTCAACTGATCGTAACACAAGTACTATGCCTTCACTTTTCATATCTTTCAGCATTGAATTGAAGCATTCAATTAGGCGACTTCCATATCTGCAAAACACAACATTAGAGAGATTAATTTTTAGAAATAACCTAATATGATTTGCTCAAATTGTATCAAATAAACAGAACATCCAAGAATTTATAATCGTCCATGCTGTGAATAGAGTAAATAAAGCACTTCATACTTTGTGAAGAACTGCTGAGGACACAGCAATGTGTATGCTGTTGTAATCTGCAGGCAGAGTCGAAGATTTTCAGTAGACAATTCCAGAAGTGGCAACATATTGTCAAAGAGCTGAAGGAGTGACTCATGTGGATGTGCAGTATTTTCTAGAGTTGTTAACCACAGCATCAGCCCATCCTCAAGTAAATATACATGGCAATCCTCACGTACATCAGTTGATATGCGTATGATATTTATCAAAAAGTCATGGAGGCCTTCACTCTCACGCTGTAAAAATATGACACTTGAAATTGTACTCATTCAATTACTGCAATATATATATTTTTAACCAGGACTTTCAAAAACATGTACAATATGTAAAGTATGTCTAACTAGACCCTTGAATCAAATTTATGCTCTTCAAATACAAGACTATTAAATTCATTCTAAATTAAGGGATAAATCAGAATGAAAAGAATGCTGCTGGAGTACAAAGGGTCACAAAGTCAAAAGGTCCACTCTATGAGAGATGGCTAAAATACTTATCATCATCATCATCCAGAGAGAGGTTGTCTGAATTTACTAAGATATAAAGTAACAAAGATATAAATTAATTTATATGGGGATACACTTCTACAAAAAGACAGATCAGCCTGAATTCCCAAAACCCTTTATGATTCTTGGGGTGTACAAAACTTGCCTTTGGTAAAACATACTGTTTTGACTTACTGCTCAGAAGTTTGAGGCATTTTTTATTTGCTGAAAATATAAATTTTCATAATGAAATCTATTATTTGGATACTTACCTACTGTTAAATTTAGCTATACTATCTCCCCGCCGATTAGGCGAGTTGGCATTCAAACAAAAAAATCGAATGGCTGCCCGGATGGCTGTCTAGTTTACCTGTTCTCCACCAGGTGTGTTTCGAATATTTTAGCTCGTCAGAATTCTCCTTGACAGCCCACTAAGTTGTGGGGAGGCTGGGTGGGTCTACTTTAACAGTAGGTAAGTATCCAAATAATAAATCTTATTATGAAAATTTATATTATTTGAGATGAATCTTACCTACTGTTAAATTTATCTGATTTCCACATTAAGAGGAGGATGGTGGGTAGTGCAGCTAGACAAAATTCCGCTCAGCCATTCGAGCTAAAGGTTACTTATACGAAACCCAAAACATTCTCACCTGATCTGGAATCCTTGGTGGATTTTACTACCACCAGAAGTTACATTCCATTCAGGGAGCAAGGCTCTCATACATATGCAGCAAAGAGCAGCCTTGCGGAGAAAACTGCTTCGATTCAGCCAGCATGAAACGCAAGCGGTATGAGAGACCCCTGTGTCTGGGTCCAAAAGCCCTATAAAACGACAGTCACCTAAAATAAATACCTTTACAATATAAAGGTATGCTCCTATACAAAATTTGTACCTTCATGCTCCCCAAAATATTAAAAACCGGGATTTAAACAAAAGAGCCTATAGAATTGCTCTTTTCTTTTTCCCTGGTTCAGGAAAAGACTACCAACTACTAGTAGTGGATTAAGGGCTTAACTGTTTTCAAACACAATTCTGTATACTTAAAGTAGTGATTGGGCAAAAACTGAATTGTACTTCTACTGTGACACATCAACCCTATTCTGGAGCGACAAATTGACTTAACACTAAATGAAGTTGCAACTGCTGCTCACATTATGAATGTTTAACTTCAATAAAGGTAGAAGATATGGAGCTAGTTCTCATGCACTAGCCTATCCATTATGTCACAGAGGACCTTGTGTTCCTTGACAAAGTTTCTCAAAATCACAACACAAAAGGTTAACTTTGCCTCTTCCAGGCTTAACCTTCACAAATACATTCTAGGTTTTCTAAAACCACAAAACAAAAGTTAACTTTGACTTCAAGTTTAACCATTGGCAAAGGCATTATAAGTTTCTAAAAATCACAACACAAAAGGGTAACTTTGCCTCTTCCATTCTTAACCTTCACAAATACTACATTCTAGGTTTTCTAAAACTACAAAACAAAAACTTAACTTTATCTTCAAGCTTATCCATTGGCAAAGACAACTAAGTTTTCTAAAACCACAAAACAAAAGGTTTAATTTTGCCTCTTCCAGGCTATCCTTTGACCACAACATCTGTTTTTCTTAAAACCACAAAACCAAAGGCTCTAAGGCAGAAAGCTAAAATAGTATTCCCTTTACACCAGCTTAAAGAAGGGAACTGACAAAAAATTTACTTATTAACCACTGCTAAATAAAAGGTTTTACAGTAAATTCATATAAAGTTTAGACCCGCATCTAAACTCTAGAGAGACTGATATAGAGATGAAGGGGCTTCAATCTCAACACCTTACAGTACTGGTCCTCAGCAAGATCTAAAAGTACTTGATGCAATACCGAGGAAAGTAAGTATGGAACGATAACTTTGGAAGTGGACAGTGAAAAGTCTTATCTCCTCTAAACAGAAAACATTGATGTCTACAAGGTTCCAGGTGCTGAAAATTCCTCCAGAATGGTACCCTCACCAACACACAGACCACTGCTTCTGATCCCAGGTCATGGCAGTTTTAAATTAAGGACAGATCCTATGATAACTTAAAAATCTTATTATTGGGAGGGGACATTCTAACATCTCCAAGCAGTTAAGGAACTGTATGGAATTGTGTAGTCGAGTTGATTTCTTCTCAACGGAAGAATGAGACATCTACCATGAGCATTGGAAATTCTGAAAATTTTTTGCCCTGAGGCTACAAGGGCTCTACAGAAGACTAAGCAATTCTTGAACTTGAAATTGCTCAATAGAATTCAAGAGCAGATACGAGGGGCAGGCCTAAGAATCTGAATTA
>NC_061106.1:15346132-15364364 GCF_015104395.2 Macrobrachium nipponense
ATGCTGTGTCAAAAAACTTTGTTTTAAATTGTAGGGTGTTTTACCAACCCCTCAGTGTCCAACTGGATACCAAAACTTCTCTTCACCACAACAGGACAAAATTGTAGAGCAACAAACAAAAACCACTAAGTCACATATTGAAAGAAGGAGGTCATTGAACCTACAGAGATAATAGTGAATTATGTTATTTATGCTTTATTCCAAACATTTAAAAGTGTCCTATGTCAGAAAAGGAAGCATAAGATAAAATGTTGCAGTGGTAATTTCATTGGTACCATATACTATATCCATATATAAGATGACCTGTTAAGCCTAAAATTCACTCCTAAAAATTTGGGGTCGTCTTATACTACCATTCTGAAATTCAAACCTTGAATTCAAAGTGTTGTTTATTGATAGGTTAGCCTCACCGTCGGTGCGATAACCACTGACATACATGAACAGATTCACATTATGAATTAAACAGATAATAAAGGTAATAAAACCATTTTTACCTTATGTATTGATATTGGCATATTCAATGAAATCAAGTTTTATCTATGCGAGCCCAGCTGAGAAAATATAAACATTAAGTTACGGTTGTGATCACAGCTACCTTTATCTCTCTTTAACCTTTTAGAACTTTTAATAATTGTGTAATTACGGTAGTAATAATATTTAGGATAGCATATGTTAATTTTTCATTAAAAATTCATTATCATCTGTAACACAATTTTGGATGACTTACAACTGTTTAGAACAGTTAAGTTATACGAACAATAATTATGTACAATAATTATTGTGTTGTTAGGGGTTGTTTATGATTGTCAATGAAACGTAAACAAAACAAAGGTTTCCCTTTTAGACAACGGATGTAGGAACAGCATTATGTAGAATTGGCTTTGTTTTGTTTGTTTGTTCTGAATTTTTTATGATACAGTAAGTAAAACTGCATTTGTAATAACATCATCTTCACATAACCAAAAGCTAGCCTATAGTATACACAGAGGGTTTGTAATTTAGCAGTTGTCTTATATACTACAGATGTGAAATAAATTCATAAAAATTTGCTATGATATTTACTTCGTCTTATCTAAAGGTCGTTTTAAACATGGCAATATACAGTAGTTTATATCATAAGCTAACCTAAACTTCCCTCATTTGCCCTAACTCTGAACATCTTGTTCTACCCTGCAGAGGAGGGCTTTGCCCATATGGAGCCCCCATTTATACTTACTAAAAATTGTAGCATTGGTGCTTACAGGGATACATTTTAGCTGACCTTCCTTAGTCCACCCTAACCTAGGAAACTGTCTTACCTGACATCAAGACACCTGGGTTCACCCCCCCCCCCCCCCCCCCCCCCCCCCCCCCATTAACTTTTGTATAAGGAACAAAAGAATGTGGTAGTGGCAATTACAAGAAAACATTCTAACCTAACACAGACCACTGTGTCCCACCTACTCATAGGAGGCTTTAAATAATCAAGTGTAGACCTTTGGATGTTACTAATAAAGTGGGAAAAGAGGCTTATTCATTAGTAATGATTCTGATCAACTTTAATATACCAATGATCATTAACTTTTACTCATATGCACTTAATTGCACAAAGTTGTCTATCAAGGATTAAGATTTGCCCTCTTGCCAGTTTTTTAACCTTGTGGGTTTATTTGTAGTTCTGTGGAATTGCTGTGGATCATCCAATATTTTTGAGAAGTTACTCCTATGTTGATCAAATGATCTCACCCTCATTTTTACGTATAGGCCTTTTGAAGTCTCCATATGAACTGCTTCAGATGGTGTCTGCTGCCATTTACATCTTGGATATGGGTTAGGAGGATCCACAAAGTGTATGGGGAGGTCACATCACATAGGCCTATGCTGGAAGTTGATTGTCTGTGGAACTGCTGTTCACCCCTCATAGAGTGGAGACAAACCACAAATGTAGCTAGGGCCATTCCATGGCACCTTTTGCCATTGTTCCTTATCCTGGGTCTCCAGTAATCAGAAGGCCCTTTATTATGTTCAGGAAAGGTTATTACACTATACGTATATTGGAAGCACCAGACACTTCAGGGCAGTGACTGTAGGCTGTTCCTCTTCATTGGCCAAAGGAAGAAACATCACAAAGACCATTGTTTCCTACTGACTAATGCAGGTCATTGTGAGATCCTACCTTAAAGTAGCATATAGCAAAGCAGAAAAAGTAAGAGTGCAAGCCAACAAAGTCAAAGTACTTTCTACTTGAGTTGGTCTTAAGTATGATTTAGAATTATCTTTATTGTATGCTGGTACCAGGCAGTGCCAGTTTACCTTCTCTGCTTTCAGTTTTAGAGATGTTACTGATAGGTGGTGAACTTTATTTATTGGGACTGTTAATTGTGGTTGGCCATGTTTTACCATGGAGGGTTGTTTATTCACCTCATCTCAACTCATCATCCTTTTCTATTTATGCCATTAACAAAACACAAAGGCTTCAAGGGTTATTTACCACCTATATCTTATATAGATAGCACTTCCTTTCATATTCTGGAAGATATTTGATACAAGCTCTTTGCTTTGCAGTTCATACATTTTGAACCATACTTTTTCCAACCTATAAGCTACCGGAGTCATGGTTCACAAGTCATTATAATCCTCAAGTAATCTTGATCCTGCAGGCATAAGCCAACATTGGAGCATACAGTACCTTGGCATGTATGTAACATACATTAGGTTATAATGAAACACGATTTATAATTGAAACATTTTTTCTCTGTAAATCTATTAGTAATCTTATGCTAAGTACCCTCCTCCCAACCACTCAAGCCTTGCTGCCTGACATCACTTAACATTAAAAGTAAGGATTAGTCGAGACATACGTAATTGTGGATCCTGATAGTGCATGCGTGGAGTGACTACCTATGTCCCCTTGCCAGATTAAATACTTATGAAGCTTGTCATGTTTGGAACATGAATAATGGTCCTACTGTATGTATGTATGGTGTAATTTGTAGGTTTATATGAAAAAATGTTTTATGCTGTAAAGACAGTATTAATGTCACTGGTGTGTTACGTTACATAACGTTATTGAGTATTTCAAATGCTTTTGCAGAATAGTCATTAGAGATTTCAATGTTTTTATATATTTACTTTATTTCAGAACAAACCATGTATCGTTTGCGAGTAAAAACTAAAGGAGGAGGACAGCTCCCACTGACCGATCGTGTGAATGGAGATAGCACACTTGCTGACCTGCTCGCAGCCATACAAGATGTCACTTCAGTTGCGCCTGAAAGGCAGAAGATTCTGTCAGGTAACTACATTGTTAGAATTCACTTTAATGCACACCAAGAAGACCATGAGCACTTACATCATGAATAACAAAATGCTAAGATCTATGGTTGGTGTGGATTGGAAAGATCATATTATAATTGAGAAAGTTAATGTGAAATTTGTTATACTGGAAATTGGGCATATGTCAAAGGCTAAGATGGTTGGAGCATGTGATCAGAATGGGAGAGGAACAGTAGTAGAGCAAAGGCAAACAGGAAATTTTGTATAATCATGGGTATAGGGTACTGTATATACAGAATTGAACTAGATGGGAAATCAGGCAGACATGCCTGAACTAATGAGATAACTAGTCAGTTCAAGACAAATATTTAAAACAAATGATGACCATGAGGATCTACAGTAAATTCAAATGGAAAAGCTGAAATACACCAAAAAGAGATGATGACAAATTGTGTATTCATTCAGATTACAAGCCTTTTATTTTTCCGATTAACGAGTATGTATGGCTGTTGAAGGGCAGTAGATTAAGATTGAAATTTCACCTTATAATGAATGATGCAGATACATACGTACTAGTACTATAAATCATTATTTGCAATGAACTTTACCTGCTGTTACAGGTAGCTTATATCTTCATGTCATTAGGTGCGATTGGCATACAAAATAATAAAAAATATCTTTTGGCTAACCTACTAGGACTCTTTGTAATCAACTGTTTCCTGCCAGTTGGTGCTGGAATGTTTACATTCTCATCGGAATTCTTCATGCTGTGTCCTTATTAAGACGTTGTGAATGCATAAGTAAAAGTTTTGATAATTTCTGGCTAATTTTCTCCTGTACATTACATATATTTTGCTTGTTTTCTGTTTTTGCATTATGTCATCTACAACTAGTGATGAAAGCATTAGGTTGTACATATAAGAAAAAGTTTGTTGAAACTGAATTTTTGTACGGTTAATCCTCAGTTTTCATATGCCTCTCGTTTTGTGTTTCAGTTTTTGTAGATTTTTTTCTACAAGATTTTGTCTTTGTTATTGTATGTTTCCTCGGTTTTTGTACACTCATAAATGCTCCATCCAGGGCCCAGCGCATGACCGGGTTCCGTATCGGGCGCCCAAACATGGCATCTCATCTTGTTTTATGACCCATTCTGCTTTTGTTTTTGTTGTTTTTGTGCTTTTTTTTATTTGAGTGCAACTGCTAAATAAGCTATCATGGGGCCAAAGTAAGTTTCAAGTGCCAGCCCTTCTGTAAAAAAGGTGAGAAACACTGTAGAGTTGAAGAAAGAACTCGTAGCAAAGTATCGGAGGAAGTTTGCAAAGTGGAATGATGTAAGAAATTTTCCGTGCTACTTCTGAGGCAAAAGCCTGAAACCCTAGATGGACTGCTCTCAGCTCTTTGATATTTATGTGGTCTCAACTGTTCTCTTGACCACTTTCCTGATACTACTTCCTTGTCCTCCAAAAGAGCTCCCCATCCTACGTCCGACACATCTGACTAGAAGCTGAGGTCTGGGTTCCGCACTAACTGCTACTTCCCTTCTAACAACCTGTCTTCTGACTTCCACCAAATCAGGTGTTGTTTGATCTCTAGTGAATAGGCATGATGAAAGAATCTGGATATTTCTTCCTGTCCAAGCTGGCGTTGAGGTAGAATTGCAGAAATTTCATGTGAAGTCTTCCAAGTGAAACAAAATGGTCGGGAGAACAGCTGAGAGACCACATAAATATCAAAGAGCTGAGAGCAGTCCATCTAAGGCTTCAGGCTTTTGCTCCAGAGGTAGCAGGAAAAACTGTTGCAGTGTACTTCGACAACACAACAGCTCTTTCGTATATTGCCAGACGAAGGAGAACTCATTCCTTCTCTATGGTTTGGGCAAAGCAGAATCAAACTTCCATCATAACAAGGTTCGTTCAGGGACGAATGAACGTCCTAGCGGATCAGTTGAGCAGAAGAGACCAAGTGATTCCAGTGCAGTGGATGCTGAATCAGTCTGTATGTCAAGAACTTTGGAAGTTAAGAGGAACTCCCATAATAGGTCTTTTTGTGACTTCCGAAAATCGTCATCTTCCTCTGTTCTGTATCAGTGATACTGATAGCTCCCTTCTGGCCACTAAGAGTGGTTCCCAGAACTTCTAGAACTTCTCAGCAACTTTCTGAGACTACTCCCTCAAAGAGCTAGTCTCCTTAGACAGCTGCACCTCAAATGGTATCATCGGGGTCTGTCAAATCTAGCTCTGACTGCTTTCAAACTGTCAAGAAGTTGCTCAGAGCTAAAGAATTTTCAAAGGCAGTTGCATACTCTTATGGTGAGATGCCAATGTCATTCTTCTGCAGATGTCTACCAGCACAAATGGTCGATTTTCCACTCTTGGTACAGGAGCAATAAAGTCTCAACCACTGAGACGTCTTTAACAGAAATAGCAGAATTTTTGCTATTTCTGAGAACTTCTATAGGTTTATCAGTGTCTACAATTAAAGGCTACAGATCAATGCTCAGCTCAGTGTTTCAACTTGGAGGCCTGGATCTTAGGAATAATCAATATATTACTGATCTCATGAAGTCATTTGACACTTGCAAATCTAAGAAGTCTACTTATTGTCATGGAATCTCAACATGGTTCTCAAATGGTTCTTAGGACCCAATTTTGAACCACTTAGTTCAATACCTCTCTGAAACTTTACTCTTCTTCTTTCCCACTGTTATCCCTACACTAAGGGAAGGGGTTGGTTGCCTGATATGCCTTTCCTTACAACATCAGGCATGGTCTATTATTTGGCAAAGGGGTTTTTATGACTGCATGCCCCTGCTGTCGTCAACCACGGTTATTGGCGGTGGGCCTTGCGTTTGACTAAAAAGTCCACCTACAAGGCAACTGTTTCCACAGTTATTGGCAGTGGGTCTAGCCTTTTACTAGATAGTAAGACTGCAAGGCAGCAGTTTCCACAGTTATTGGCAGTGGGCCTAGCCTTTTATTAAAAAAGTAAGACTGCAAGGCAACAGTTTTTCTTTTAGTTGCCTTTTATGACACGCTGGATTTACAGTAATAGTATTCTTACACCCCTACCACAGGGTGGGTCTCAGAACCTTGACTAGGAAGACTATTCTTGATTACTTGAGCAACTAGCCTATGTTAGTCCAGTTGTTGAGGCACAAGTATGGTTTTCTGGGTTTGAAGATAATGAGTAATCTGATGAGAGTATGAAAATTTTGTGAAGTATCAGAAGATGCTAGCGGCCAATAGTTTACATAGACAGTTCGTTGGGCACACATGTTATGAACTAATAAAGGGGGAGGGAGGAAGGAACAAAGACAATACAATGGAGTACTTTAGTAAAGAAACAAAAATTAAAGAGTTATCATGTAAAGCAGCTTTGTATTTTGTATGCCAACTCTGTAATTTTTGTTTTTTTACTAAAATACTCTAGTGTGTTGTCTTCATTCCTTCCTCCCTTCCCCCTAATTAGTTCATAACATGCTTTCTTTTAGGATAAAAATGAAAAAATGTTAATTTATGGTGGGACTCACGTTGGTCTGCACTTGAAATCGTAATTCAGTTGTGACATTTTTATGCTTTTCATGTGTGGTTAGGAGTGTTTATTTCTGAAAGTTATATAATTTTGGTTTTGTATCTGTGAAACAATAATTTTTTTATTTTCATTTTTGGAACACTCCCAGTACGATTACAATTTCTATCATAGACAAAGTGGTATGTATGGTAATATCAATCTAAAGCAGTTTTACCAGAAGTTAGAAAGAAGTCGCTTTTAGCAGTGACTCCGTATGAATAATAATTTAGAGGACTCTTAAGTACTATATAATATAGTTTTGTATTGTTTCTGAAAAGATATGATATTGAAATAGACGGGATTTGGTTTTATTTAATTATTAACAAGTTTTTTTTTCTCTTTGACATATCTGTGGACATTTTTTCAGGTTTCCCACCAAAACCTATCAAAGGCAGCTATACCATGACTCTCAAAACTGTTGGAGTTAGAAATGGGGATGTTTTGATAGTTGAAGATGTTGAGCCTTCAACAAATACGGTATGTCTTAGCTGACAAATACTTTTTTTCTTGCACAAAAATATTTTACAATGAAAAAATAAATTGATTCATTACAAACCCATTGCTTTAATGTAAGTTTTTTTTTTTTTATGCATGTCTTATGAAATCCTAGTTACAGTCATACCCCTACATACAAAAGTCCCTATGTACGAAAAATGCAGGTTATGAAAATAATTCAGGTTGTGAAAGGGTGCATGTACTGTAAAGTCCGAGATTCGCCCGGGCTGCTGAGAACAATTTTAAAACTCGCGCACTGCCAACTCAGTAGACTCGCCACCATCCTCCCGCTCTCCCATTGACTCCTGATGCTAGTCACTGCCGTAAGATCCTGCTCTCCTATTGGTCAGCATCTGTCCCATCATGCCTCTATGTAAAGGCGTTCATTGACCATTTCGTTGCGGCTGCATTATCATAAACACCTGGAATTCGTTCGTTCACATAGATTTCATTTGTTAACATAAACTCGTGTTAGTGATTTCGCTTTCGTTGTACTGAAAGTTACTTTATCGTGTTGTGTGTAAACTTAATTACTTAGGTTATTAGCCATGGGTCCCAAGAATGTTGCTGAAGTTCACGGAAAGAAGAGGATGCTTTCTATGGAGACAAAGATGGAGATAATCAAGAAGTGTTAATGTTTTCTGCCATTTGTTAATGTGTTTTGTAAAGTTTAGTGTTAATGTTTTCTGCCATTTTTTAATGTGTTTTGTAAAGTTAAGTGTTCATGTTTTCTGCCATTTGTTCTCCTCCTCTGTCACTACTTTCGGACATCGCCTCACTCGAAAGGTAAGGTTCCACATTTTACTACATACGTACGTACATGTACGTACAGTATTTCTTGTACCTTGTACACTAATACACTTTATTTACAGATACAGTCACGGTTAGGTTAGGTATTGAATGGTCCAAATTGTTGTATTTCATTGTTTATTGGTCAATTTAGCTTTATTATAAAATTTCTGCAGTGTTTTTGTACGGCTTGGAACAAATTAGACAATTTACATGTAAAACGTAGTTCTAGATACAAAAAAATCAGGTCATGAAGGCCGCTTCGGAACAGATTAATTTCGTAACCTGAGGCACTACTGTACATAATTCCACTGTAGATTAAAAATGAAGATTAGGTGACTCAGGTAGGTTTTGCTGCATATGTGCACAGTGTCTCCATGTTGTATCTGATTTTCATTTTATTTCATCCTTGGTCATTAATTTCTTGCTGAATATACAGTTTTTTTTTCTGATGCTGGGCATAAGATTAACAAGTTTTTCATTGAAACCTCAACTTAGGCTTATGAACAGCACCAGCATGTTTTCTTCACTGTATCAAAGTTAGTGTTTGAAAATTTTCTATGAATACTTTTCTTTTACTATATTGTTCACTATTGTAAGCTCCTTTTCTTTGATATAGTGATAGGTATTGTTTTTGTAACGTGTGTAAAAACTTTACAATTATTATTGTTTGCGCTAAAAGTGTATGAGTCTTAACCTGTACTTTTACTATATAGATAATATTTTTGTTTGACTTAGTGGCCAATAGTTTGTTACAAACTGATTTAGATACAATATATATTGTGAAATATGCAGCAGTAAACTGTTCTCCTTACTTGTAATCCTTGAGTAACTTCATGATGGGAGTTGACAAGCTCATGAATTTTTAGTTTTTCACAAAATATTATTTGTGTAAATATGTGATTTTGTAGCCAATGTATGTTCGTGTATACCTTTGCAATTTTATGTTTTACTTTGTAACTTCACTCTCAGCTGATTATTGCCATATGGTTAAGATTCTCTTTTTATTGAAAGTTTTATAGTGTTTAATTATATTATTGTAATATTGTTTAAATAACATTTATATTCTTAAATTTACTGAAAAGTGTTTTCAGGTAAGAGTAAATGTAATCAAGGCCACATCCCTCCTAGCCAGAAGGAGTTTGGCCCACAAAGTTGCACTAAGGTGGCCTTGACAAAAAATGGCCTTAGCCTCAGACTGCAATAGCCTGACAAAGGAGGAAGAACTGACTGAACTTCCCTCGGTTCAATCCAATGCTATCGTGGCTACCGCAGTGGACCACAATTCTAACCAGGACACAGTCTGGAAGGTGGTAGAAGCAGTAGCCTCCATAGCCAAGGCCTCTTGCAAAGAAAATGATGGACCTTCAGACCTAACCTGATCCAGGGTCAAACCAGGCTTAAGACGGATCAAATCCGAATTAAGGTGACTGAGTATCAGCTGAACCACATTGGTGGAATAATACCTCCATGCGAAGAAACCCGTACATGGTCTCAAGCTAAACCATGTTCATGCTCGTGTGACGAACCACGTAGTACATGTCGCAGGGCAAATCACGTACATGGCCATGAGACGAGTCAAGTACATGGCCGTGCAATGACGCACAAGCATGGTCTCAAGAGAGGGAACGACACCGAAGCAAATTTCCTGAAAGAGACTGATTCCTAAGGTCCCAGTCTTTGAACAGTGAACAAGAAACAGGAAACAGACCAGAGTCGCCTCACGTTCTCGACCGTCAACCACAACACGTTTGTAGAGAGAAGAATCTTTGGAAGGTGTAGGAGACACTGTCGTAGCAGGCACCTTCGACCTCTTAATCGGAGCCTTATCATCTTTACGATGGACTAAAACAGGTACAGGAGACAGAGATGGTAGGAAGAGACACGGCTCACAGAAGACAACGCCACAAAGTCCATAATTCTCCAACGTTTGATTCAAGGACGAGGAGGGGGAGAAGGAGATGAAGAAGCAGAATGAGATGGAGAAGAGAGCTTACTCCCTCTACAACATCTTTTTCTAGAGGGAGGAGAAGAAGAATCACTCCTTCTACGACTCTTCTTGCCATGCCAGAGAGAGGGGCACCCCATAGGCCTAGAGATGCCATCTTGTTTGATTCGGAATCTGAAATAAAAGGAAGCAGAAGGCTTACACGTAGCCTCTTCCCTCTCAGGAAGGACATTATATCCCACAGGAGAGGGGCTACATTAAACATAATCTCATCCTGTGCAACTCCCAAAAGTTCCAACGATGACAGTGGTACAACCAATGCAGAGGGAATGGTTCTGGAAGAAAGGGATGCTGAACCATCCAAATGAGAAGGTAAAAAATCCTCCCAAGAAGGACAAGTGGATACTCTATGATACTCCCTTATCTTGTAGAAGGCCCTCCACTACGACACAGGCCAGGATGACATTCCGGGCAAGGATTAGTAATGGTATAAAAATTAGATTGGCACCTACTGCATGTAATAAGGGGATCTGCATTAGTAGCAGCCAACAACCAGGACCACGGAAACCCCTGAATGCCCGGGAACATGTGTTGACAAGGCCTAACGAAGCAACTGACTTGGGAAGGAGAGTGCATGCGACCACTCTCCAAGGTGGTCAAAGAAAGACTGACACTATGTTCTATGCCTGGTCAGCGACCAGCTTCCACTTTGTATACACATGAGTTGCCAGATGCCACAGATTCCTTGCTTTACAATCTTTGATTGTTTTTAACCAGTTTCCAGCTGGCACAAGAAGATTATCCTATTGTTTAGCATCCTTTAACTATTTGGAGAAAGAGAACCCAAACTTTCTCTTTCTTGTAGAGTGTGTTTCATAAGTTATCTCATACTGTGGCTCATAAACATCCCATTAAGTGTGCCGGGGCTGTCTTCTGGTTTTTATTAAGTTATGGAGCACCACCTTTTATTATACAGGCGCTTAATCGGTGCTTAGACCATCTTCAGTCAAAGATTTGGTTTTCTTTATCTTGTTTCTTTGATGGGACAAACTCGAGACTGACAAGTGCTTTGTCCTTGCTGAAACAGAGTATCTGTTTAGATTGTTGAAGTTTTTATTGCCAGTGTAGTGTGTTTGTGGTGCCAGCTTAGGGAGTTTGTGGAGCCAGCTTTCAGTGTTTCTGGTGGTAGCGAGAGTTTAGCGTGGAAGAGTTAGTTTTTTTAAAAAAGAAAGTTTTGAGAAAACAGCAAAAGAATAAGAAATTATAGCTCATTTTGTAATAACTATGAAACTATGACAGTTAAAAAGCTTGTTTTTTACCTTACGATTGAAGGTTATTCCCTTCTAATTTTTAGTGCTTAGTCTACAAATAATATTAAATAAACACAAGTCTTGTTTCAGTCTTCTTGGAGAACAAAGCATTTAGTTTTGAAAAAAAAGTAAGTTTTCAGGAAACATCAAAGCAATATTTCTGGACTCAAAAACGACAAACAATGAGAAATGTTTAGATTCATGAAGCTAGTTATCCCTAAACGTAAGCTGTTTTGTATGAGATATTTTAATAGGGAACAATTATTTTTTCATAAATTTCATTATCACATTGTGTTTTCCATGCTTTTTTTTTACAATTTGTTATTCACAGTGCTGTAAAAACGATGAATAATGTTGTCCATGATCCAATCTAAGCATTCATTTTTAGCGGTAACGTTTCTAGATATGTTTATTTATGCATATAACCATCCAAAGCAGTGAATAACTTACCTGATCCTATCTTGTTATTCTAACAGACATTTTTTATGAGTCTTTTTCACAGTTTGTGGTTCAGTGTGTCATACAAGTGATGAACAAAATTGTCAATAAACCAATTTAAAATTTTTTTAGCATTATTGCTTCAGGATATGTTTATTTAGACAAAAAAATAGTTGAAAACTCTTAATAACCAAAATTTTATAATTCATTGAAATTCCGCGGTCGGCGTGGACCTTAAAGTAGACCTCCAACCAGTCTTCCCACAACTTAGTAGTGGGCTTTCAAGGAGGCTTATAACAAGAGCTAAAACATTCAAAACACCTAGTGGAGAACAGGTGTACTAGACAGTCATCCAGGCAGCCATTTCTTCTTTTGTTTGAATGCTGACTTGCCTATCAGCATTGAAATATAAGCTATCTTTAACAGTGGCTATGTATCTAAATAATAAACTTATTATGAAAAATAATATTTTGTGATTCCATGCTTGTCTGTAGTCCCTGCTCACGAAGTTATCATTGTGATGTAACATGGAAGTGCCTAGGTTCATGGTGTGTTTAGCTGTCTCTGGCATCTATAGTGCCATTGATGTTTGCTGGCTGACTTCAGCTCCTCCATCCTCCATTGTTGGCTGCTTCTTTGGAGTAGGTCTTGTTGTCAGATACCATAAAGGTAAAAGCCATGTGCTTTATGTTGCTTTCCATCATGTAGAACAGTGTCATGATTTGTGTAGACCATCCAACAGGAATGACGGAAGTACGTACCTCTACGTACTTTGTCTGTGAAGGGAAAGTCAACCTGTTTAAGGCTCTGTGCTTGGGACTGGCAACAGCCCTTAAAGCACATTCTTTTAATAACATATTGGGTGCCAAAAATATGTAAGTGACTTCTTTTCCACAATTGAAGCAGGATAGTGGGAACAAACTTGAAAGTGACCAAATGAAACTCAGATTCTCCTTAAACTAATTTATTACCATACTCAGTCTTATCCCTAGCTCATCAAACCTATCCTCCTGTCCCAATATCTAACTTGCCCTAACTTAAGATTACATAATATTACTTGATGTTACCTTGACCACCTAAGAATCTACTTATTTCCTTAATTTTAACATTGCAACGACCATCTAAGAATCTCCCACATAAAATGGAAACTCTTCCAATGGTCGAAAGATAAGTCTATCACATCCACTTAGGATTGTCCAGCAAAGGTTATTTGAGAACCAAATGTCTTTTTCTCTTCCTTTACTTCAGATTGAATTCGGTAAACCACATCATTGTTAGGCCGATTCACACACTCTTTTCATCTTTCTTCAAGTACTGTACTAAATATTTTGTAGGTTCTGGATAGTGCACTTCTATACTTGATTCCATAACTATATCCAAGAGAGGTGGGCATCCAAGTGAAGGAGACTCGCTCACGCATCCACCCTACCAAACTGAAATAAAAAAAAGAAAAACAAACATTAATTAAACCATCCCTCACCCACAAGCACAGAATAAAGTAGTAAAAAAAAACATTGATTAAATCCCCAAAAACTACTGTTTCAAAATTGCTTAAACTTATAATAAAAAAAGTGGGAGGGGGAAAAATCTGATATTTAATCATACAAATCCAATTTTTTTATATTACCGCAGAGATAGGTTTTTATATCTATAAAAAATTTAAATTACCTTAAAAATGCCCTATTTTGTGAAGACTTTATTTTTGTATGTCTCTTATTTTGAGAGAAATCTGATAAATCATCATTTCTCATGTTCATAAGTGATCTAAGATATATGGCCTAGGATTAAAGGTGACTTTTTTGTTATATTTTCCAGACTGTAGAAGATGCCGCCCCTGCACCAGTGAAGACAGAAGGTACATTACCTGCAACTCCAAGAATAGACAAAGTTTCTACACAAAGAGAATCTTCTGAAATAACTGCTAATAGTGGCATCTTACTGAAAAAAGTTGTACCTTCAGATAATTCTTGTCTTTTTGCTAGCATATTGTACCTTGTTAATGGTAAGTTTACTTCTTTTCCATGTTCCTGATTGGTTGTTTCATGAAAGGCTTTTTCATCTCTAAACTTGAGCTTCTGTTGGACTGTGTATCGAGACCAAGCATTCTTTATGGAATTACCATCTTCGATGGGTCCTTAAGGCTCTTTAAAGCCTTTCTTTAACCCTTGCTGTCTTATACTACTTCACATATCTTTCCCTTGGTTTAATTTCTGAGTTGCCTAATTTCTTCAATGTTATTAGCTTCCATTTTTTCTCCTGATATAAGAAAATACTTGGGGCATGCTATATAATAGTCTAGATGTGACCTGGGTAAACCTCTTATAATAGCAATGATCTGTGATAAGTTACTGAAGTCACATATGAAATGTATAATCTCAGCAGAAATACTTGAAAATATGTATCTCTGTTATGGTTATTTTTAATGTTATAAAGATATTATTGTATGGTGAAAGGTAACTTATAGGTAATCATTTTGTCTCATAACTAACAGAAAATTAGAAAAAAGGATTTAATAATATCATAATACATTGATTTTTCTCCATCACCAAGTTCATTAACAATAATGGTGAAATGATAGTCCTTTCAATATTACATATTTTGTTATTGAGTGTGAAAGACAAGCAAATGGCAACGTGCATTGTCATTGTATTCCTATTAATATTCTTTAATTTATTCAAGGAATTTGTTGCTGTTTTCAGTGATTTGCATAACCTCCAAGACATTCTTTGTTCAATCCTAGGTACTTATAGCACCTGCGCCACAGAGTAATGCTTTTGCCTTAGTACCCATATTTTATCTATGATGAAATGCTTAACTATTGTTACCCAGTTAAAGCTTCATAACTTTTTATGACACATTGCTGGATGCTTTCAGACTCTCCTCAGTTTTCATCACCAGATATTCAGTTCGGCAATGGCTGCCTTGTGTGCTGAATGTTCCAATAGTGAGTTTAATATTGATAGTAATTTGATAATAGGAACACAGAGGTGATACAATTTTTGAGTTGTTTTGAATAATTCATGCAGCTTAACAATGCCTGACTTGCTGAAAGCACACTACTTTTGTTTCTCAAAGTTCAGTAGATTATAATTATTCCCTTAGGGTTCCTAAAAAGGCGGAACATTGTGCATATTGTTTTTCCCTTATCACATTTAACCTTCTTACGCCGAAGCGGTAAAAAAAAAATTGTCTCCCGTGTGCCGGAGGTGTTTCAGAGTGAGTGCGGAAGCGGAAAAAATATTTTTTTCAAAAAATCGCAGCGCGCTTAGTTTTCATTAAGAGTTTATTTTTGGCTCCTTTTTTTGTCATTGGCTGAAGTTTAGTATGCAACCATCAGAAATGAAAAAAATTATCATTATCATATATAAAAGGGATTTTGACGTAGGAAAAATCTATTTCTGGGTGATTGGCTCGTGTCGCCCTATGAAATATCCTTAAGATCATTATTTCTAGGTAAAATTAATCTAAAATTACCAGAGAAAAATAAAATTAAGAAAATGTCAGTAAAACTGACTCGCTCACTCTATAAAAGAAGTGTCGGTATGGGAATATAGGCGAGTGGGATCACTACCACGAGTCATTTACCATTTAGACCTTCCAACATAAAATCCCCACCAGAGAGAGCTGATACTAAAGGGTGATGCGGCCGCTACTACTACTACTACCGACGCCACGGACAGCAGCGCCCCTAGCGGTCATCCTTAATCTATGAACATCTTGTCCTGTAGGGTGGGTAAAAGAAAACAGGTGGGTTTCATAGGGCGACACGAGCCAATCACCCAGAAATAGATTTTTTCCTTACGTCAAAATCCCTTTTCTGGGCTCAGCTCGTGTTGGCCTATGAAATAGTACCAGAGAAACAGACAAGATGGGAATAAGGACAAATGAAACCCAATAGTAAAAAAGAGTTATATAATATAAGTGAATCAGGGACATTACAGTATACAAACCAAAAGTACTTAAAAGCTAACTTATCCTAAACAATGGCATGGTAAAGAAAGCAATCAAATATAAAAGTACTTAAAATTAACTTATATTAGACATGGTGATACATAATAGTGTAATGGCAAGAACAATATAGAATGAATTCACTTAATTAAGATATTTACAAAATATACAAACTCATTGTGTTCTACCCTAGCATAAAAATAAGGGTAGAAACACTGAAGTACATTATATGTACATAACGTGGATGTCCCTAGCAAAAGGGACAATCCACCAATATGATTCTAGCGGCTAAGGCTAGAGTATCCCGAGTAGCATGGCAATAGGGTGAGGCACGTTGGACGAGGTAGGTAGAAAGGAGACCTGGATCTATACTACAACTACTGTGCAGTATCAGGAGGAACAATGTTTCCCGCTGCTACTGCAGAAAATTTTAAAGATTCCAAGGACTTCAGGTAATGACGTTTAAAGACTGTCGGTGATTTCCATCCAGTATACTTTTTAAGATCCTCAAAGTTCATATGTTGGAAGTAATTAATTGAGGTGGCTACTCCTCTGATGTCATGTGCTTTTGGAAATGAATCAGGGTTGGCTTGTTTAATGAAGTAAAGTATCTGTTGTCTGATTCCTTTCACTGATAAAGTGCCACCTTTTTCTCTCATAAAGAGAGAACCTGAGGATCTAGAGGATGTACGAGATAGAAAGGCTCTTAAAGTTGATACTGGGCAGAGAGAAGGATCTTGCGGAAGTGGGATGACTTTCCAAGGAGCCCACCTTGCAAGGGGATCCTCATTTTTTGCTAAAAAGCTACGATCCAGGGAAAGTAGAACTTCTCCTGAGGGGAGAAATTCCACATGACCCGCATCTCTGGATAGAGCCGACAGTTCTGAAATTCTGGCTCCTGAAGCCAGGCTTAACAAAAATAACGTCTTTCTAAGAGCATCATGAATGTGCAAGACGAGTTGTCAGTATCTGAGGCTAGTTTGAGGACATCATTTAAGAACCATGAAACTGCAGTAGGCCTTTGAGAAGGTCTGAGTCTAGCACAGGCTTTGGGAATAGACGTAAAGTAAGATTCTGTTAGGTCTATTTGGAAACCCAACTGAAAGATTTTATATATGCGACTTACCAGGCAGATATATACTTAGCTATAGACTCCGTCGTCCCGACAGAATTCAAAACTCGCGGCACACGCTACCGGTAGGTCAGGTGATCTACCATTCCCGCCGCTGGGTGGCGGAATCCCAACCATTCCCGTTTTCTGAGCCAGATTTTCTCTGTCGCTGAGGCCGGCAACAACTGTTGTTTGGTCTCTCCTGATTGGAATTCTGCTCATTTGCCGAGAATTGGTTGGACTCATTTGGTGAAGTACTCTTGTTTATTCTCGGGATTGGCATACGCTTATTTTGGACTGGATTAGGATTTGGATTTGGTTTTTCTATTAAGATGGCTGAAGTTAAAGTAACTCCTAAGTTTAGGGTTTGTGCAAGGGAAGAATGCAGAACTTAGGTTGTTTAAAGCAGAGGTAGATCCTCATACGCTTTGTAGTAAATGTAGAGGTTCTGAATGTGCGGTTGATAGAACTTGTACTGAATGTGAAGGGCTTTCGGAGCAAGGATGGAAGGATTTAGCTTCTTATATTAAGAAAAGAGAGAAGGATAGAGCTAGGAAAGCGTCAGCTAGAAGCTCCAGTAGATCTTGTTCTTTGAGCCTGAATCAGAAATTAACAAAACCAGATGATGTTTCTCCCATAACCTCAG
Organism: Macrobrachium nipponense; assembly: GCF_015104395.2. Taxonomy (NCBI): domain Eukaryota; kingdom Metazoa; phylum Arthropoda; class Malacostraca; order Decapoda; family Palaemonidae; genus Macrobrachium; species Macrobrachium nipponense. The sequence continues at coordinate 15,363,643 of NC_061106.1, forward strand.
CCCTTCTCCCTGTGTTGAATCTAAGGGTTCATTTTCAGAAATGGAAAAAATGAGATCCTCGATCAGGGAGCTTCAGGAGCAGCTTAAAGCCATGGAAACACAAGGTAAGAGTGTCAGTGAATACAGTGACCCCAGTGCAGTGGAGGGGCGTCTGATCGGCTCCGCATTGCTCCTAGGCCTAGACCGCTTCCAAACTCCAGGACCAGGGGAGGAGGAATGTCAAAAGCCGCAGGGAGGATGTGGAGCATCCCCCAACGATCAGGCGTCCCTTCGGCAGACCCTGAAGTAACGACCCAGGCTGCCTTGGATAGCCGTAGAAAAGGCATCCTGGAAGAGTGTTTTTCTGCGTCGGACTCCTCCTCGTCCAGGCGTGGATGGAGCTCTGCTTCGAAGTCTCGTCCTCTGAAGAGATCGTGGGGGGGTAGCGCCGAAAGGAGACGCTTTTGATTCAAGCCAGAGCGATTTCCAGAGGATTTTCCTTCGACTAGTAAGAGGGCGAGAAGACCGTCTCCAGCGCCTCAAGATCCGACAAAGCTTTTCCTGCTTAATCTACAGGAGCAAATATCCTCCTTGGTAGGCGCTCTACATAAGGATTCGTCTCGAAGGAAAGACTCCTCCCTTCCAGTGAAGAGATCAAAATTGTCTTCTCCTGGTAGGAGAGAAGTTTCTCACACTAGCAGGCGCTCGTCTCCGGAGAGACTCTCTCGTTCTCCCTTTAAACG
>NC_061106.1:15364864-15410082 GCF_015104395.2 Macrobrachium nipponense
GTATATCACCCTCTGTGAAGAATTCTAGCAAAAGTGTACAAGACAGATGGGATGAGAGAAAACAAGGTGTCTTACCCCAAACAATGAAAAACTGAAACTGATATATCAATGATCATGATAAAATATACCTAATATACAGGAAAATAAACGATGCATCATTACTCAGTGTATCTACTGTGCCAGGCCCTAACTGGCCAGAGGAAAGGGGTTTTGCCCCCCCACATCCCTAACAATCTAACCTGACCTAGGGGGCTATTAATTATAGTGTGAAATACAGGAATGCATCCTAACCTAACCTAACCTAAGATGCCAGGTCTTCATTGCTTACTTTAAATTGGGGAGGATGAAGGCTCAGGTTCACCATCAGAAGGAGGAGGGAGGTCTACTATGCAGTTTTGGGAGTGAGAATAGTTTGGTAGCTTCCAAAAATTATTGCAGCTGTTCACCCCTCCAGTCCCTTTTCAAAAAAGTTCCCTTAACCCTCTTACGCCGACTGGACGTATTTTACGTCGACATTTTTTGTCTCACATGTGCCGACTGGACGTATTTTACGTCGACTTACAAAAGTTTTTTTTAAAATTCGCGGAAAAATACTTATAGGCCTACCAGCCTAAAACTTTTGAATTACGCAGGCGCGCAAGCGCGAATTTCTTTCTTGCCGCACTAAAAAGTATCTGTGACACATCTCGGAAATTATTTAGTCACTTTGACATAATTTTTGTACCATTGTAAATTAGCCGTTACATGAAGTATTATATATGAAAATGTGCACATTTTTATGTAGAATACAACAATAAAATACTCATGATTGTAGCTTTTATCAGTTTTGAGATATTTTCATATAAATAACGATAATTGCCAAAATTTCAACCTTCGGTCAACTTTGACTCTACCGAAATGGTCGAAAAAAGTAATTGTAAGCTAAAACTCTTATATTTTAGTAATATTCAATCATTTACCTTAATTTTGCAACTAATTGGAAGTCTCTAGCACAATATTTCGATTTATGGTGAATTTATGAAAAAACTTTTTCCTTATGTCCGCGCGGTAACTCTTCCGAAAAAAATCATACATGCGATTGTGGTAATGTTTGCACCATTTTAAAATTAGCCGTTATATAAGGTTTTATATATGGAAATGTGCGCAATTTCATGCACAATACAACTAAAAACAACCCATGGTTGTAGCTTTTATCAGTTTTGAGATATTTTCATATAAATAACGATAATTGACAAAATTTCAACCTTCGGTCAACTTTGACTCTACCGAAATGGTCGAAAAACGCTATTGTAAGCTAAAACGCTTATATTCTAGTAATATTCAAACATTTACCTTCTTTTTTCAACAAATTGGAAGTCTCTAGCACAATATTTCGATTTATGGTGAATTTATGAAAAAAATAACATTTTCTTTACGTCCGCGCGGTAACTCTTCCGAAAAAATCATACGTGCGATTGTGGTAATGTTTGCACCATTTTAAATTAGCCGTTACATAAAGTTTTATATATGAAAATGTGCGCAATTTCATGTAGAATGCAACAACAAATAGTTGAAGGTTGTAGCTTTTCTCATTTTTGAAATATTTGCATATAAATCACGATAAATAGAAAAAAAACCACGTTCGGTCAACTTTGACTCTACCGAAATGGTCGAAAAACTCAATTGTAAGCTAAAACTCTTACAGTCTAGTAATATTCAGTCATTTATCTTCATCTTGAAACAAATTCGAAGTCTCTAGCAAAATATTTAGATTTATGGTGAATTTAAAAAAAATCTTTCCTTCCCTCCGCGCGCGGATTCTCCGCCACAAATCTCCGAAATGCGTACGTACCATTCTCGGAATATTTGCTCCATTTCATATTAGGCATTTCATAGAGTTTTATATATGAAAATGTGCGCAATTTCATGTAGAATAGAACGAAAAATATTTGAAGGTTGTAGCTTTTCTTCTTTCCGAAATAATTCCATATAAAAAATATATATATAAAAAAATTTGACATTCGGTCAACTTTAACTCATCAGATATGGTCGAAAACTGCAATTGTAAGCTAATACTCTTACAGTATAGTAATATTCAATCATTTGTCTTCATTTTGAAAGAAATTGGAAGTCTCTAGGACAATATTTAGATTTATGGTGAATTTTTGAAAAAAATATTTGTTTACGTCCGCGCGTTACGAATTCATGCATTATTTTGTGATAATATTTTCTCTGTGTTGCTTTTATCGTTTTACAATGTGTTATATACCAAAATGATCGCAATTTAGTGTAAATTACAACGAAAAAAAAGTAACTTGTTACCTTTAACCGTTTTGCACACAGCGCGATTTGAATACAATTATATATGAAATTTCGTTTTTGCGCTATCATATATCGCATTATTTTTGGGCTCAGCTCGTGTCGGCCTATGAAATATCCTTAAGATCATTATTTCTAGGTAAAATTAATCTAAAATTACCAGAGAAAAATAAAATTAAGAAAATGTCAGTAAAACTGACTCGCTCACTCTATAAAAGAAGTGTCGGTATGGGAATATAGGCGAGTGGGATCACTACCACGAGTCATTTACCATTTAGACCTTCCAACATAAAATCCCCACCAGAGAGAGCTGATACTAAAGGGTGATGCGGCCGCTACTACTACTACTACCGACGCCATGGACAGCAGCACCCCTAGCGGTCATCCTTAATCTTTAGCTTTACAGCGCTAGGTGCATTTTTCCCTTGTGTTGTTTTTTCACAGATTACTTTCAACCATTACGATGGAATGTGCTGCAATTGCTTCGGCTAAGTTAAGTGCCTCATAAGTAGTATTTCCTAGTATTTTAGTCTTCCAGGGACCAGTATTTTCCTTTTTATAGGTCATATACGGTCTCCCGGTTGACTCGTGGCGGCCGTGTGCCGCCTCGTGTTTAAGATTTCCCGGTCTCCCATACTGGGACATCTTATGGTTATGGGCTTTTTATTTTTACGTTCATCGTATTATTACATCGTTTTTATAGCTAGGACACAGCCCTTTTTACCATTTTCTCTTAGTTTGGTATTTAGGGTTATACTGTGTTTTCTGTCCCAGCATCCCAGCTCTTGCTCTTCATCGGCTACCGCTGGCTCCGAGTAGTCAACTGTTCTTCGGATCAGTTTGCCTCCTCCTGGGCTTCTTTTTCTTTTACTAAAAGTGTCTTTTCCTCCTTTACGATGTATTATCAGTGTTATTTAGGGCGTTAGGCTAGCCTAGGTGCTTGTGCCATGTGTTGGTACAGACTGGTTCACGTGGCCCCTCTGTGGTTGTGTTGCTATCGCGGCTTAGGCCACCTGCGATCACGTGTCCCTTAGCACCTTACCCTTCCCCTTCCCTCCCTACCAGGTATAGGGAGGGGTCTGGTGGATCTCCTTGGTTGTCATGACAACCACCGTAGCCTACCTCCCTCTCCCTCCGAGGAGGCCTGGAGCTCCATACCAGCTGGGGTTTAGGGCGACCACTTGTCTCGGGTATGGGTTACCCGAGCGTGTAGTAGTAAGCGACGGGGGGGGGGTGGGGGGAAGTGAGAAGGCCACCCCCCCTCTCTCTCTTCCGCCGTGTTTACGCCGGGACCCCCCCCCCCCCCCCCCCCCCCCCCCCCCCCCCCCCATTGCCTCAGTCCCACCCTTCCCCTACCTTAACGGACGGAGCCTCCGCTGAAGCCGGGGGCCCCTTCGGTTATAGGTCCGCCTGGCTCCGCCAGTGGGCGGGGTGGGAAATTACTAGTGGTCTGTTGCTTGCCTACTATATCCTGTTTTTCGCTACCGGAGGAGAGCTCGCTCCTTACCCGGGCACTCCTCTAGTAGACGAAAAGTTTTATACCTCATTATATACGGATATACCCTTACTGTTACGGTGAATTTTAGTTTTAATTTATTTTATGTACTATCTCCGTCGTTCTCCATCGTGGTTTCATGGCTCCTCACCACTCCTGGTTGGAATCTTTTTCCTGTCTCCGGCGTAGCCTCAGACCTCCAACCGCCTAGTTACCACACGTATTACGGCGGGGCTCTGGTTTAATCTAACTTACATGCTCCGGCATGCAGCGGAGTATTTGTTAGGCTGTAAGTGTGCACCTGATACTCATGTATCTCTCCACTTACAGGCTACCAACTGCCAGGTCCCAGGTTGCAACGCGACGTTGTACGACCCCTGCGCCCATGAAGAGTGTAGGACACACGCCCCGTGTGCCACCAACCACAACGGACTGATCGTTTGGCACCCGGAGGCTTGCACCATCTGCTATGACCTCGTGAGTCAGCTTTTGGGTGGGGTAAGTTTACTCCTGGACTTTTCTTTGTCTTATCATCCACTAACCCTTAGTTTTAAGCTTCTTTAAACCGTATCTCCGCCGCTAGAAGCTTCATATCGCCTTCTCTTCCAGGCTGCCACCGTGAAGGAAGTCGCCCTGGCAACCCTGAAGGCTTGGGTGGGCGGCTTCGGGAAGAACGCCGCCAAGGGCCAGCCTTATATGCTCGATAAGAAGCTGGCCGTCCAGATCTTCCCCGGAGGCAAGGCGACGGGATATGTGGACCCCATCTCGGCAGCCCCACTCATAGCCTCTATTCAGCAGGAAGTGCAGCAGGCGTTCGGGTCCGTCTCTATGCAGGAGCCGGTCCCAGATGTGGCCAACCTGGACCTGAATATCGAACCTATGGCGGTAGGGGCAGAGGATTTGTTGGTTGAGGTAGGTGTGTCGGGCGCCCAAGGTCTTTCCTTGGGTGCTCCTGGATCTTCTTCCCCTGTTCCTTCTTCCTCTTCATTCCAAGGCTTCACGGGATCTGAGATCCCTGCTCGCTCTCCCGCTCTCTCTGTACCCCCGAAGGTGAAGGGACAGAGAGAACAGAAGACCCTACATAAGACGACTTCTAAGAAGTCGTCGTCTTCTTCAGCTAGGAAGTCTACGACTTCCTACGCAGACGCGGTGAAAGCGAAGCCTAGCTCTTCCTATTCTAAGAGCTCTAGAAGCAAGGCTTCTAAGGAGAAGGCTCGCGCTCCGGCCGAGCCAACGCCTTCTCCGGCATCTACCGGATCTACTCCGGTAACTCCTGTTGGGGTGGCGGGACCGAGCTCTTTTGATCCCACCACTTTCTCAGCAGTAGTAATGCAGCAAGTGGGAGAGATGGTTGGCTCTCTTGGCTCCAAGTTTGAGCAAATGTTTGCACAGCTGTCAAACACGATTAACCAGTCTGGTCAGTCTATCCAAGACCTCTCTAACCGAGTTAGAGAGCACGACGACCGCTTTGCTGGCCTCAACCAGGCTCCTCAGCCAAGCTCCCCTGTAGCAGGTACTGGTCTCTTACAGTTACCTCCTTATGAATCCCTACCAGCCTTCTCTATGGATAACCCATGGAGAGTGGCCGCTTATGCCCCCTTCAAGGACGGCATGATTTCTATCCCGGAGTGAGGAACTCGAAGGATTGAGGACTTCGAGTTCTACCCTCCCGGACTGACTCAGCCTTTCATTGGGTATGCTAGGCTGACCGTCACTGCTCTCAATAGAGAGGATAAGATCTCCCGAGAGACTGTGCTATATAGTAGGGATCATGCACAGCGGGAATGGGTTCACTGCCTGGAGGATTGGGACTGTACCAACACCAAACTCCAGGCATTCAAGAGTCCCTTTACTATCTTCGCTACGGAGGAGGAGGCTTCTCTTCCGTTCGCTACCAAGGTAGTAGAAGCGACTCTTCAGGCAGTCAAAGACGAGCCCATGCCACAGTTGAGGGAAGCGGAATCTACATCTCCGCTCTTCCCTGCCTTTAGAGAATTGTGGGAGAACCTACCTGCCACCTTCTCAGTAGGTAAGCTGAAGCCAGACTGCGCAATGGATCAGTTTGGCGAGAAGCTTCCAAGACTGCCTGATGCCCTTACTCAGGCAGAGTTTGATGCCCGTACAAGATTTGGGAGGTCTCTTAACTCCCTTATCATTACGGAGATGGCTGCCCTGTCCTACGCTACAGAACCGTTGTTCAAGATACTGGCTAAATCCCAGCTCCAGACGGTCCAAGCCGATGCTTTTGACTTCTTCCTAGCCAGAAGGAACTGCCGAAAGCATGTCTTGCAGGAGGCAACTATCAGGCATGAGCCTAATAGACTCTTAGCTTCCAGCATGTGGGGTGCGGACCTCTTCCCAGAGGCCTCTGTGAATGAGGTGCACCACGAGGCTGCTAGGCTTAACCAGAGCCTTAGAGCCAGATGGGGCATCTCTTCCAAGAGGAAACAAGAGACCGCCCCTGCTGCTGGTAAGAAACTAAAGAAGACAGGTAGAAGGTTCCAACCTTACCAGAAACAACAGCAGCAACAGCATTTCGTTCAGGCCGTCCCAGTTACACAACAGGGACAGCCGTCAACCTCGAAGCAGACACAGCCCATTCTCCTGTTGTCTCCTCAAAGTCAACTTTCCACCTCTTATGCAGTCTCGCCGGCCTTCAATTCAATGTATGAAAGCCAGGCCTACCCAACCTTTAACAGGTTCTCTAGGGGTAGCAGGGCGAGGGGCCACTTTCGCCAGCGTGCCACAGGAAGAGCTGCAAGAGGCAAGCACTTCAGAGGAGGGCGCGGAGGTCAACCCGCTCAACAACAGTGAGGCTCCCCAGGTAGGAGGGAAGCTGTTCCTCTTCCGTCACAGGTGGGGGTTCAGCAAATGGGCACAGAGCATCGTGTCCAAAGGATTGGGTTGGAGTTGGATCAAAGATCCTCCTCCAATCAAATCATTCTATCAAGTACCATCAAAGGAATTGACAGATTATGCGGAGGAACTCCTTCAGAAAGGAGCTATTGCGAGAGTCAAGCATCTAAAATTTCAAGGTTCGCTTATTCAGCGTGCCAAAGAAAGGCTCAACAAAAAGAAGGGTAATCTTAGACTTGTCAAAGCTAAACTCTTTCATTCGTTGCGACAAATTCAAAATGCTCACCATCTCGCAGGTACGGACCTTACTTCCCCGTGGGGCCGTCACAACCTCTATCGATCTTACAGACGCATACTATCATATCCCTATAGCCAGACACTTCCGTCCATTCCTAGGCTTCAAACTAGGAAATCTGAGGTTCTCATTCAAAGTGATGCCCTTCGGTCTGAATGTAGCCCCCAGGGTATTCATGAAAATAGCAGAAGTGGTAGTTCAACAGCTGAGAACTCAGGGGATAATGGTAGCAGCATACCTCGACGATTGGTTGATCTGGGCACCAACGGTCGAGGAATGTCTCAAAGCCACGAAGAAGGGTAGTTCAATTTTCTGGAACATCTGGGGTTCCAGATAAACAAAACGAAATCCAGACTCACTCCGAGTCTCGTTTTCAGTGGCTAGGAATCCAATGGGATTTGTCTTCCCACAATCTGTCAATTCCAGTGGTCAAAAGAAAAGAAATAGCCAAGTCTGTGAAACAATTTCTCAAATGCAAACAAACATCAAGGAGAAACCAGGAAAGAATCCTGGGTTCTCTTCAGTTTGCCTCAGTGACAGACATCCTCCTGAAAGCAAGGCTGAAAGATATAAATCGAGTTTGGCGATCGAGAGCAAACGTCAAATCTCGAGACAAGTTGTCAGTACGTAATTCCACAGATCCTTCGCAATCAGCTCCGTCCATGGACAAAAGTGAAGAATCTTGCCAAATTGGTACCCCTTCAATATCCCCTTCCAGTGTTAACCATTCACACGGATGCCTCCCTGTCCGGTTGGGGGGGATATTCTCAATTCAAGCAAGTTCAGGGGACTTGGTCAGTTCAGTTCCGCCAGCTCCACATAAACGTCCTGGAAGCAATGGCAGTATTTCTTACCCTGAAGAGACTCCTTCCCCCGAAGAAGTCTCATCTAAGACTAGTTTTTTGGACAGTGCAGTGGTAGTACATTGCATCAACAGAGGAGGGTCCAAATCCAAACACGTGAATCATGTCATGATAGCCATCTTTGCGCTAGCAGACAAACACAGATGGCATCTGTCCGCCACTCACCTGGCAGGGGTAAGAAATGTGATAGCAGACGCTTTGTCCCGGTCAGTCCCTCTGGAATCAGAATGGTCCCTAGACGACAGGTCATTCCAGTGGATATGCCAGAGTGTCCCAGGCCTCCAAGTAGATCTCTTCGCCTCACAAGTGAACCACAAGCTCCCTTGCTATGTGGCCCCCAACCTGGACCCTCTGGCCTATGCCACGGACGCCCTGTCGTTAGACTGGAATCAATGGAGGAAAATCTATATATTTCCTCCAGTGAATCTTCTTTTGAAAGTCTTGAGCAAGCTGAGGACTTTCAAGGGACTAGTAGCTCTGATTGCTCCAGACTGGCCAAAAAGCAACTGGTATCCGCTGCTTCTGGAATTGGGTCTCCGACCTCAACAGATTCCCAATCCCAAGTTGTCGCAATCAGTACAAATGAGGACTGTGTTTGCTTCCTCGGGAATTCTCCAGACCCTAACTTTATGGACTTCATGAAGTTTGCGGCTAAAAAAGATGCTAATATTGATCCACAAAACATCCTCTTTCTAGAATCAGACAAAAGAGAGTCAACTATTAGACAATATGACTCAGCTGTTAAAAAATTAGCATCCTTCCTGAATGAATCAAACACTACAACCATGACAGTTAACTTAGCTATATCCTTTTTCAGGTCCTTGTTTGAAAAAAGGTTTAGCTTAGCTAGCACTATTACTACTAATAAATCGGCCTTTGAAGAAAATCTTTCAGTTGGGTTTCCAAATAGACCTAACAGAATCTTACTTTACGTCTATTCCCAAAGCTTGTGCTAGACTCAGACCTTCTCAAAGGCCTACTGCAGTTTCATGGTTCTTAAATGATGTCCTCAAACTAGCCTCAGATACTGACAACTCGTCTTGCACATTCATGATGCTCCTTAGAAAGACGTTATTTTTGTTAAGCCTGGCTTCAGGAGCCAGAATTTCAGAACTGTCGGCTCTATCCAGAGATCGGGTCATGTGGAATTTCTCCCCTCAGGAGAAGTTCTACTTTCCCCGGATCGTAGCTTTTTAGCAAAAAATGAGGATCCCCTTGCAAGGTAGGCTCCTTGGAAACGTCCATCCCACTTCCGCAAGATCCTTCTCTCTGCCCAGTATCAACTTTAGAGCCTTTCTATCTCGTACATCCTCTAGATCCTCAGGTTCTCTCTTTATGAGAGAAAAAAGGTGGCACTTTATCAGTGAAAGGAATCAGACAACAGATACTTTACTTCATTAAACAAGCCAACCCTGATTCATTTCCAAAAGCACATGACATCAGAGGAGTAGCCACCTCAATTAATTACTTCAACATATGAACTTTGAGGATCTTAAAAAGTATACTGGATGGAAATCACCGACAGTCTTTAAACGTCATTACCTGAAGTCCTTGGAATCTTTAAAATTTTCTGCAGTAGCAGCGGGAGAAACATTGTTTCCTCCTGATACTGCACAGTAGTTGTAGTATAGATCCAGGTCTCCTTTCTACCTACCTCGTCCAACGTGCCTCACCCTATTGCCATGCTACTCGGGATACTCTAGCCTTACCAGCTAGAATCATATTTGGTGGATTGTCCCTTTTGCTAGGGACATCCACGTTATGTACATATAATGTACTTCAGTGTTTCACCCTTATTTTTATGCTAGGGTAGAACACAATGAGTTTTGTATATTTTGTAAATATCTTAATTAAGTGAATCATTCTATATTGTTCTTGCCATTACACTATTATTATCACCATGTCTAATAATAAAGTTCAATTGTTTTAAGTACTTTATAATTTTGATTGCTTTCTTTACCATGCCATTGTTTAGGATAAGTTAGCTTTAAGTACTTTTGGTTTGTATACTGTAATGTCCCTGATTCACTTATATTATATAACTCTTTTTTACTATTGGGTTTCATTTGTCCTTATTCCCATCTTGTCTGTTTCTCTGGTACTATTTCATAGGCCAACACGAGCTGAGCCCAGAAAAGGGATTTTGACGTAGGAAAATCTATTTCTGGGTGATTGGCTCGTTTCGCCCTATGAAACCCACCTGTTTTCTTTTCTTTACCCACCCTACAGGACAAGATGTTCATAGATTAAGGATGACCGCTAGGGGTGCTGCTGTCCGTGGCGTCGGTAGTAGTAGTATAGCGGCCGCATCACCCTTTAGTATCAGCTCTCTCTGGTGGGGATTTTATGTTGGAAGGTCTAAATGGTAAATGACTCGTGGTAGTGATCCCCACTCGCCTATATTCCCATACCGACACTTCTTTTATAGAGTGAGCGAGTCAGTTTTTACTGACATTTTCTTAATTTTATTTTTCTCTGGTAATTTTTAGATTAATTTTACCTAGAAATAATGATCTTAAGGATATTTCATAGGGCGACACGAGCCAATCACCCAGAAATAGATTTTTCCTACGTCAAAACCCTAATATATGATATGATAATTTTTTTCATTTCTGATGGTTGCATACTAAACTTCAGCCAATGACAAAAAAGGAGCCAAAAATAAACTCTTAATGAAAACTAAGCGCGCTGCGATTTTTTGAAAAAAAATATTTTTTCCGCTTCCGCACTCACTCTGAAACACCTCCGGCACACGGGAGACAATTTTTTTTTACCGCTTCGGCGTAAGAAGGTTAAATGTGATAACAAGGGAAAAACAATATGCACAATGTTCCGCCTTTTTAGGAACCCTAAGGGAATAATTATAATCTACTGAACTTTGAGAAACAAAAGTAGTGTGCTTTCAGCAAGTCAGGCATTGTTAAGCTGCATGAATTATTCAAAACAACTCAAAAATTGTATCACTCGTGTTCCTATTATCAAATTACTATCAATATTAAACTCACTATTGGAACATTCAGCACACAAGGCAGCCATTGCCGAACTGAATATCTGGTGATGAAAAACTGAGAGAGTCTGAAAGCATCCAGCAATGTGTCATAAAAAGTTATGAAGCTTTAACTGGGTAACAATAGTTAAGCATTTCATCATAGATAAAATATGGGTACTAAGGCAAAAGCATTACTCTGTGGCGCAGGTGCTATAAGTACCTAGGATTGAACAAAGAATGTCTTGGAGGTTATGCAAATCACTGAAAACAGCAACAAATTCCTTGAATAAATTAAAGAATATTAATAGGAATACAATGACAATGCACGTTGCCATTTGCTTGTCTTTCACACTCAATAACAAAATATGTAATATTGAAAGGACTATCATTTCACCATTATTGTTAATGAACTTGGTGATGGAGAAAAATCAATGTATTATGATATTATTAAATCCTTTTTTCTAATTTTCCCTGTTAGTTATGAGACAAATGATTACCTCATAAGTTACCTTTCACCATACAATAATATCTTTATAACATTAAAAATAACCATAACAGAGATACATATTTTCAAGTATTTCTGCTGAGATTATACATTTCATATGTGACTTCAGTAACTTATCACAGATCATTGCTATTATAAGAGGTTTACCCAGGTCACATCTAGACTATTATATAGCATGCCCCAAGTATTTTCTTATATCAGGAGAAAAAATGGGAAGCTAATAACATTGAAGAAATTAGGCAACTCAGAAATTAAACCAAGGGAAAGATATGTGAAGTAGTATAAGACAGCAAGGGTTAAAGAAAGGCTTTAAAGAGCCTTAAGGACCCATCGAAGATGGTAATTCCATAAAGAATGCTTGGTCTCAGATACACAGTCCAAACAGAGCTCAAGTTTAGAGATGAAAAAGCCTTTCATGAAACAACCAATCAGGAACATGGAAAAGAAGTAAACTTACCATTAACAAGGTACAATATGCTAGCAAAAAGACAAGAATTATCTGAAGGTACAACTTTTTTCAGTAAGATGCCACTATTAGCAGTTATTTCAGAAGATTCTCTTTGTGTAGAAACTTTGTCTATTCTTGGAGTTGCAGGTAATGTACCTTCTGTCTTCACTGGTGCAGGGGCGGCATCTTCTACAGTCTGGAAAATATAACAAAAAAGTCACCTTTAATCCTAGGCCATATATCTTAGATCACTTATGAACATGAGAAATGATGATTTATCAGATTTCTCTCAAAATAAGAGACATACAAAAATAAAGTCTTCACAAAATAGGGCATTTTTAAGGTAATTTAAATTTTTTATAGATATAAAAACCTATCTCTTTGCGGTAATATAAAAAAAATTGGATTTGTATGATTAAATATCAGATTTTCCCCCTCCCACTTTTTTTATTATAAGTTTAGGCAATTTTGAAACAGTAGTTTTTTGGGATTTAATCAATGTTTTTTTTTACTACTTTATTCTGTGCTTGTGGGTGAGGGATGGTTTAATTAATGTTTGTTTTTCTTTTTTTTATTTCAGTTTGGTAGGGTGGATGCGTGAGCGAGTCTCCTTCACTTGGATGCCCACCTCTCTTGGATATAGTTATGGAATCAAGTATAGAAGTGCACTATCCAGAACCTACAAAATATTTAGTACAGTACTTGAAGAAAGATGAAAAGAGTGTGTGAATCGGCCTAACAATGATGTGGTTTACCGAATTCAATCTGAAGTAAAGGAAGAGAAAAAGACATTTGGTTCTCAAATAACCTTTGCTGGACAATCCTAAGTGGATGTGATAGACTTATCTTTCGACCATTGGAAGAGTTTCCATTTTATGTGGGAGGTTCTTAGATGGTCGTTGCAATGTTAAAATTAAGGAAATAAGTAGATTCTTAGGTGGTCAAGGTAACATCAAGTAATATTATGTAATCTTAAGTTAGGGCAAGTTAGATATTGGGATAGGAGGATAGGTTTGATGAGCTAGGGATAAGACTGAGTATGGTAATAAATTAGTTTAAGGAGAATCTGAGTTTCATTTGGTCATTTTCAAGTTTGTTCCCACTATCCTGCTTCAATTGTGGAAAAGAAGTCACTTACATATTTTTGGCACCCAATATGTTATTAAAAGAATGTGCTTTAAGGGCTGTTGCCAGTCCCAAGCACAGAGCCTTAAACAGGTTGACTGTCCCTTCACAGACAAAGTACGTAGAGGTACGTACTTCCGTCATTCCTGTTGGATGGTCGAGAAGAAGAATGCTCTCTGATTGTAAACACGCTTTGTGTGAGCTCTCTATATAATGAGTTTTTGTGCAAGTTCTAGGGATACTACACCTTTCACCGTGTTATATAAGTTACAGTAAGACTCAGTGACCATTTTAGTAACAACAGTGTGTATATAGGATTTTTATACTACTCTGTAGTTACGATATAAAAACTCATTCTCCGTGGCATACCCACTCGGTCGGCTGTGCCTCAGTTCGCGCATGCGCAGTGTGCATGTGATGTCTATTGTGACGTGAAAAGGCTGCAGCTTCACTAATAATGGATTACTCCGGACCAGCCTCTGTTTCTGAGGTTGAAAATGATCTGCACCTGACTGATGATGAGGATGTAGATATGACTCATTGGCCACCACTCACACAATCTCTTCCTCATAAGCCCTCCATTACTGTTGCTAATACCCCATGAAGCGCCCAGTGGATTATGGGTCAGATACTAGCAGTGCTCCACAGTCTCCTGCTGCTAAAACATCCAAATGTCAAGAGATTTTCACTAGACAAAAGAGTGTTGTCACTCTGCCTCAACCCCCTACACGACTTGCTTCCTCTGCTACCCCAGCTTTTGCTCCCCGTGATGAATATGTTAGGTTGGTCTTCAAAGAAAATTTGAGCACTGACAATAAACTACGGTGGCTGACTGAAGTAAACAGAACCTTCAATCTTGATAAGGAGCTGGCAGAGGTGAAAATGTCTGCAATCACATCTAAATTTGTATATATTGCAAGGAGTCGTGAGGACATCATTGGCAGGGTGAAGGGTGGTGAATTTCTGTCCATAAGCCTGGATATTCAAGATTCAATAGACAGACCCCGTAAGTATTAACATATCTCATTACTCGCTACCCTATTGAAGCAGACCCTAACCTTGCTAAAGGAACTGCCTGGTGTATACAGTACACGAAGATTTCTTCAAAATGGGAAACCTATTAATCGCATTGTCATCACATGGAGTCTACTAGAACCACCACCATCTGTTTATGAGTTCCTTCCTCCCTTGCCTCCCTCCTTGTGAATTACGCAGGATGAAGGATGATCAGCCCAACTGTTTCAACTGCTGGGGTACTGGCCATATCTCCCGATATTGCTCTGCTCACCTAAGTGTGCCTGGTGTGCTGCAGCCCATTCCACACGCACCTGTCCATACCGTAAACCTGTACTGATGCTTCCACCTCATTGTCATGAACTCATCATCAACTCCAGAGACTGTGCATTGGAAATGCCCTCGTTGTGGTGAAGCAGGAGTTAATGTTTGGCATGGATGTTCCAGACGGTCGCGCGCTGCCACGCAGACTCTTCCACTGACACCACCCCACCACAACCAGTGTCAACCTCCTCGTTATGCCCTCCTGAATCAGCTGAAATTTCAAAACTTCGTAAGGCTGTTGCTGCCTTGGAATCGCACTGTACAGCACTAACGACACACGCTTTTGATGTCTATTGATGTACGCTTCGATAGCTTGATCGCTCAGCAGGAATACCACTGCAAGTAACCTCGACACACTAGTCAAGGCACAACAAGTTCTCATAACCTCTGTTGCCTCCTTTACTTGGAGAAGCTAGATACTGTTGCCTCTTGTCTTGAAAGGGTCAGTGGCCTCCTGCCAGCTCAGCCTCCTACACTTGGTGCACATCTAACAGTGCTGCGTTCTCCAGTACATGCTCGACCTGTCTCTCGCAGCGTTAAGGGTAAACTTCGCTAGACTCATGCAACTACATGTCCTTTCATGGAATGCCCTTGGAATTAGACAATACTCCAGACTCACTGCACTCAGGACATATGTTTATCGCCATCACCCACAAGTAATATTTATTCAAGAAGCCTTCCCTGGCGGTGCTCAGCCAGGTGATGAAGCTCCAACACTCTCCGGTTATGTTTCATATGTACATTATGTCAGGAATGGTCTTATTACTTACATCCACTCTTCTCTCCCTCATCAACTCCTTCGCTCATCAGCAGATATTAACATGACCTTCCAACTTTCAGGTTAAGATAGGTGATGGTCATATTCGTTTATGCAATGTTTACTCTGCCCCTGGCCTAATTAACCTCTCGGCACTTCCTACACCTACAAACCTTGGCATGATCTACATGGGTGATTTCAATGCCAGACACCCAGATCTTGGTGATGTCTCTCCGATTCCCACCGCATGGAGTTCCTCTGCTCAACTACATCCATCGTTACCATTTAACCCGTTGGGATATAGGTGTCCACCACACATCCGGGGGGGCACTCTTGATCATATCCTTACATCTGGGCTCGTGGCATCACATGTCTCCTGTCATTCTGTTCCCTCGCTCTTTTCTGACCATGTTGCCTTATGCCTACAGTACACAATACAGACTCATCCAAGTGACCCCTATCATCGTACCCGGATCACCATTCCACCCAAGTACTGCCCAACTATGTTTCATACATCTCCTCTGTCCTACCTACCTTTGATAAACACTCTCCAGAACACCTGTATAATTCTTTGGTAAAAGCTACCCATGACTTCTATCAACTATATATTGTCAGACCTCACATTAAAAGTCATATTGTTGCCCATGCCTGGACCTTGGATCAACGCATTATGCAAGCAGAAAGAGTTGCAGCTGATGCTGGCCTTGCCTTTCAGACACAACCGACACCTAATCATCTACTTCAGTATCAGCAGGCGAGGGATGATTTAGTTGCTCTCCAGAAGTGTGTCTACACTGAGTCATGGTATAAACTACACTGACCTAATTAACCACCAGACTAGCGTTGGGACCATGTGGCATCTCATCAAAAGGACTGTCAAGAAAAAACCACATGTGCACTTCATCACAGTCCACAAGCATATGCCCAGGATCTCATCATTACTTGGTCAACCCAGTCACGGTCCAGTAATCTCCCTGTACAAATCCAAGAAGCACTTTCTTCCCAGAGCAATTACGCAACCTTCGTCTGATGGCTGCATTGTTGGAATCAGACAAGGAGGACAAAGAGCTGATCACCGAGGATGAGCTGCGACGTGCTGTTATGGGGAAAAAAAACAAAAAAAATTCTGCTCCTGGGGATGATGGCCTTACTTATCTCAAGTGCTTCGTCTCCTCCAGAAGGTTCCTGGAAATCCTCTTCTACAACTTGTATAATCTTTGCTACCAACATGGATATGTACCTGCTGGCTGACCATTAGCACAATTATTCCTATCCCAAAGCCTGGAACTGATAAATATCGGGCCTATCTCCTCACCTCAGTGTAGTAAAGTTTGAGCGTATATTGCTAACCAGGCTAATGTACCGGTTGCAAGAAAAACTTTCTCCCCATTTGTATGGCTTTCTTCCTCAGAGGAGTACTCATCACTGTTTAGCTGAACTCTACTCCCGATTGTCCTCCAACAGTGTAGTTGCCTTCCTTGACCTCAAAAGTGCTTTTGATATAGCCAACAGGGATATCATTCTTGATCAGCTTGTCGACTTTGGTATCAGAGGAAACCTTCTGAAGTGGATAAACGGTTATCTCAGTAACAGAAAAAATCACGTGTTTTTTTTAAAGGTGCATGTACTCCTATGGAACAAAATTTTGAGCTTGGCACACCTCAGGGCGGTGTATTGAGCCCATTTCTTTTTAATATACTTATGCACCGTGTACTGTCTCTCCTCCCTGCTATCCTGGAATCACTGTAACCTGCTATGCTGATGATGTCTGCATCCACTCCACTACCCCCGAGACCTTCAGCGTGTCCTTCAAGATTCTACAGGTCCTGTACCTCCAGTGGCCTCATACTCTCCCCAGAAAAAAGCAGAATCTTCTCTGCCCGGAATCTACGAGACCTGCCAGAGTTCATTATGGGGTGGGAATACATACCACTGCACCAGTAATACATATCTAGGTGCAACCAGTCAGGATCACCCCTGCTATACCTGCACGACAACGAATCCACCCCATGGTGAAAAACCTTCTTGATCGACTGGAGCCTCGCTTTACTCCCATCAAGTGGCTTGCCCACCAGGGCCACAGGTATATCTATCCCCGTGCTAAAACCCTCTATATTCTCTTCCTAAGGTCAGTTGTTGACTATTTATCTCCTGCTCTAATTCAATTACCCAGACAGGCGTTACTACCTCTAGAACTGTTCCAAAATAGAGTAATGAGGTTTATCCTAGGATGCCCTCCTTCCACTCGGATAGTCAACATGCAGACCGAACTCATGTTACCTCCATTAATAGAGAGAATTTATGCCAATGTAACTTTGTTTTCTGTTAAATGTCTACATTCTCCACAATTTACTCCAAACTTCTCTGCTGTCCTCAGAGCATCACTTGACGAAGATGCACCAAGACCTCAACTCCGGCCAGGGGGCCATAACCTAGTAGGGTAGTATGTGAAAATCTTCGACACCTGATATCGGTGTACCTGAGCAAAGCAGTCATCCAAGATTTGCCACCATGGCAGGTTCCTATTCCTGCTGTCACTTTCACACCAACCTCTAAAGATGCCCATACCAGTCTACAGAAGCAGCTGGTTTTGGAAACAATATCCAAAGTGTCAAGTTCAGTTCCTGCAGGACACCACATCTACGTTGACGGCTCAGTACAGGCAGATGGAAGTGCAGCATGTGCTATGTTCTCCCCCACTTTAGAATCTCCTGAGGGTGGGTGGGGTGGCATGGTCCGTAGGTTGCCAAACTCATCCAGTTTCCACTTATTGCGAACTTCAAGGTATATGGGGATGCAGTAACCCTACTTGTTAGAAGAAATGTGAATGGATTGGTGATCTGTGACTCCAAATCTGCACTCCAGGCACTGACATCTTCTAGGCCCAGCTGTGGCCGTGTTGTGCGAGACATATTGTGTCAACTCGTTGCTGCTTACAATGCCTCGCTTGTCTTGTCTTTCATGTGGATGCCCTCCCATATTGGGCTTGCTGGGAATGACATGGTGGACAGTCTTGCTAAAGCTGCCTGCACCTGGACCTTGATGACAGAAATGTTGAGCCCTCACTTCGCTGCCTTAAACATAGAATATATTCAGCCGCTTTTGCCTGTACAGTACAGCGTAGGGATGCAGAGATGGGGCACTAGTGTTTCCATACAACATCATGATAACTTTCTGCAGAGCCTTCACAAGTACCGGCGACGTGGGACTCATGGCTGCGTAGGCATAATGTTGTAAGTGCCAGGATAAGGTTGGATGATCGTCCTGTGTGGCAGGTTGGACAGACACTAGATATACCACACTACACCTCATGTAAACTGTGTAACCTTGCTAACTAAGCCAATATAACCTTGAACACTACTGCCTTTCATTGCCCCACTGTCAGGAATCTGTACCTCAGGACAAAATTTACTTCAAACCTGCCAATATTTACTCAAAGATGACCACCTAGACATAATTTTGACTCCTTCTTCCTCACTTTTGGTGGCTGCTAAAACTGTCTGTTGCAGTTGTTGTGGTAAATAGAATACGATCTCAAAATATATGTTATTTTTTTGTAACTGATATACCGTGATTCAATGCTGTAGTTTTTTTTTTTTCCTCTGTTTGTTTTTTTTCTGATGTAATGTATGTAACTGCTAATATGTAACTGCTAATTTGTAACTTTGTTTGACGTCTTTGGGCGTAATAAATTTATTAAATAATGTTGGATGGTCTACACAAATCATGACACTGTTCTACATGATGGAAAGCAACATAAAGCACATGGCTTTTACCTTTATGGTATCTGACAACAAGACCTACTCCAAAGAAGCAGCCAACAATGGAGGATGGAGGAGCTGAAGTCAGCCAGCAAACATCAATGGCACTATAGATGCCAGAGACAGCTAACACACCATGAACCTAGGCACTTCCATGTTACATCACAATGATAACTTCGTGAGCAGGGACTACAGACAAGCATGGAACTCACAAAAATGATATTGTCATGATACAATAAAGTTTTATACATACTTACCTGACAGATATATACTTAGCTATAGACTCCGTCGTCTCCGACAGAATTTCAAATTTCGCGGCACACGCTACCGGTAGGTCAGGTGATCTACCGCCCTGCCCTGGGTGGCAGGACTAGGAACCATTCCCGTTTTCTAATCAGAATTCTTCTCTTCCACCTGTCTCCTGCGGGGAGGCTGGGTGGGCCATTAATCATATATATCTGTCAGGTAAGTATGTATAAAACTTTATTGTACATGACAATATCATTTTATACATTCAAACTTCCCTGCCAGATATATACTTAGCTGATTAGCACCCATTGGTGGTGGGTAAGAGACAGCTAACTACTGAAATAGACAGGTAAACAACATATGTTGTAGGTATTAATAAACCTTGGTTCCTACCTTATTAGGCTGAAGACTTCGCGGCTACTGCCTAGGAGTCTGCTTCGCCTCAAGAGCCTCAGCGAGATATTGATCTATGGCTAAGAGTTCTTGTGGGTCTGCCAATGGGGTCTTATCCACTTACTTGGCAGAGCCTAAAGGCCTTTGTCATTGGGTGCTATTCCACTAACATGACAATACACCTTGTTCAAGGAGCACAACACCGATCCCGATCACCTGATCCTAACATCCATGTTAGTTCTAAGATTGCAAGGAGTTATCCCCGAACTCCTTACAAACAACCAAAAACTCTAAACATAAATACACGTTCATTTATAACAAAATATAAAAAAAAATTTTGTACCCCCCTACTAGCCATACATACCCTTGATCCCCTACTAGCAATGACCCCAGCTGCCCGTGCGACATCAGTGCGCTTGCTAATAGAAAACCAAGCACATATCTGACAAGAGGGTTTATGTACGTTAAAGATAAAAATATTTTAAGGATCAGTCTTTGCTCCAAGACCCAGAACTGTATCTGCTGATACAAATGACCTGAGGAGAAGCACTCTATAAGTCACTTTCACATCCTTCAGGTAATGAGACGCAAACACTGAATTGCACCTCCAATATGTAGTCTCAATGATATTCCTGAGACATATTCTTTTGGAAGCCTAGGGACGTTTGCTACTGCCCTTCACCTCATGGGTCTTAACCTTTAGAAGACCGAAGGATTCATCCGAGCAGTTCTTGTGTGCATCAGTAATCACGCTTCACACAAAGAAGGCCAAGGCGTTTTTAGACATGAGTCTTTTGGGGTTCTTCACAGCACACCAAAGACCTTGTTGACATCCTCCCATCTGTTTTCTTTCTCTCTAAATAAAATTTAAGAGCTCTAACTGGACAGAGAGACCTCTCTGTCTCTCTGCCTACGAGGTTAGATAGGCCTTTTACTTCAAAGCTTCTGGGCCAAGGTTTTGATAGGTTCTCGTTTTTCGCCAGAAACAATGTCTGGAACGAACAGATAGCCGCATCTCTTTTGAATCCCACTGTGGAGTCCAGAGCGTGCAATTCACTCGTCCTCTTGGCCGTAGCGAGAGACAACAGGAATAAGCATTTCCTAGTGACATCGCGGAAGGAAGCCAGATGTAGAGGCTCGAATTTATCTGAGGTAAGGAATTTCAGGACCACGTCCAGATTCCAACTAGGTGTTCTAGGAGCTGCTGATTTTGAAGTTTCAAAGGACCGAATCAAATCATGTAGATCCTTGTTCTCTGCAATTTCTAGCCCTCGATTCCTGAATACTGAAGACAGCATGCTTCTGTATCCTTTGATTGTCGACACGGAAAGGTGCGATTCCTCTCTCAGAAAAAGGAGGAAATCGGCAATGTTAACTATAGAGGTACTGGAGGAGGACAGCTTCTTACTCTTACACCACCTCCTAAAGACTTCCCACTTCGATTGGTATACTCTTCTCGTCAAAGATCTGCGGGCTCGAGCGATAGCGCCTGCAGCCTTGCGAGAAAAACCCCTCGCTCTGACAAGTCTTTCGATAGTCAAAGGCAGTCAGAGTGAGACCGGGGAGGTTGTGATGAAACCTCTCGAAGTGGGGTTGTCTGAGTAGATCTCTCTGCTTGGTAGAGATCTGGGGAAGTCCACTATCCACTCCAGTAACCTCCGTGAACCATTCTTGGGCTGGCCAAAATGGGGCTATTAGGGTCAACTTCGTGCCCTTTGAAGCTACGAATTTCCTGAAGTACTTCCCCCCGGATCTTGAACGGGGGAAAGGCGTAGGCGTCTAAGGCCCGACCAATCCAGGAGAAACGCGTCTATTGCAAAGGCTCTTGGATCTTCCACTAGAGAGCAAATGATCTCTACTCTTTTGGAGAGGAACGTAGCAAAACAGGTTCTATGTGAGGCCTCCCCCACAGGGACCAAAGACTTCGGCACACTTCTGTGTGTAGAGTCCACTACTGTGGGAAGGACCTGATTCCTCCTGCTTAGTCTGTCCGCTCTCACATTTTTTATCTCTTGCACAAATCTTGTGAGGAGAGTTATGCCTCTTTCCTCTGTCCAGGTTAACAGTCTTTTGTTAACTGATAGAGGGAGAATGAATGCGTCCCTCCTTGCTTGCGTACGTAAGCCAGAGCCGTGGTGTTGTCCAAGTTTATCTGGATCACCCCGCCTCTGACTATGCCTCCTCGAAGAATCTTAAGGCCTAGGTGTATGGCTACTAGTTCTTTGCAATTGATGTGCCAGGACAACTGTTCCTTTGTCTTGGTGCCTGACACTCCCTTGCTCCTAGCGTCCCTCCCCATCCCGACTCCGAAGCGTCGGAACATAACACTTGGTTTGTTCTGCAGGGCAAGTGACAGCGCCTTCGTTCTCTGAGGAAGGATCCACCACTTTAAGTGATTTTTTATCTCTTGTGGAATCGGGAAAGTGTCTGAGACGTTGTCCCGTCTTCCAACTCCACACCTCTTTCAGGAAAAACTGAAGAGGGCGAAGGTGAAGCCTCCCCAGAGAGAAGAATTTTTCTAGCGAGGACAGAGTCCTAAAAGGCTCAGATAATCCCTCGCTGAACTGCTCTCTCTCTAAGAAGCTCGAGATTCTCGACAAACCTCGAGTGATTCTCTCTCGCGAAGGAAATACCCGAAAACCCCGAGAAATCTATCTGAATCCCCAGATAGACCAAGTTCTGGCTGGGGATCAGTTGCGATTCTCGAGGTTCACGAGTAATCCCAGCGATTCTATCATCTTTCTTGTTATTAATAAAGTCCTCCAAGCACTGAATCTCCGACTTGGCCCTGATCAGCCAGTCGTCTAAGTAGAGGGAGATGTTTATTCCCTCTAGGTGTAGCCATCTCGCTACATTCGCCATCAGGTTGGTGAAGACCTGTGGAGCTGTAGACAGGCCGAAACACAGAGCCCTGAACTGAAAAATCTTGCCTCCTATCATAAATCGAAGATATTTCTTTGACAAGTGGTGATGGGAACGTGGAAATATGCATCTTGCAAGTCCAGAGAGACCATCCAATCTCCTGGACGAAGGGCTAACATTACTGAGGCGGACGTTTCCATACGGACTTCTTTTCTGAACAAAGCGGTTCAGAGCGCTTACGTCCAGTACTGGTCTCCACCCCCCGATGCCTTTGGTACTAGAAATAGGCGATTGTAAAATCCCGGGGAGTGTGGATCCTGCACAAGTTCGATGGCCTCCTTTTCCCACATTTGCTCTACCATTTGAAGGAGAGTCTTTCTCATCACAGGGTCTCTGTACCTCGCTGACAGTTCCTGAGGAGTAGAGGTTAGGGGAGGATGTCCTCGAAGGGGATTACGTATCCTTTCTTTAGGACTGAAACTGACCAAGGGTCGGCTCCCCTTTTTGCCCAGGCTCCTGCAAAGTTCAGGAGTCTGGCGCCTACTGGTGCTTGGAGGATCATCAAGTCATTTTGCCTTCTTGAATGGTCTGAAGGAAGACCTTCCTCTCTTATCAGAGCTCTTCTTTCTGGAAGGGGGACGAGCCGCTGCACCTCCACGAAAGGGCTGCTGAGGAGGACGAGAGTCCTTTTTATTCGTCGACACTACAGGACGACTCTTCTTAGATGTTTGGACAAGGAGGTCTTGTGTCGCTTCTCAGTTAGCGAGCGAGATATATTTCTTTACTAACTGAGAAGGAAACAGATGATCTGACAGAGGGGCGAACAATAACGCTGTCCTCTGGCTCGGAGAAACAGCTTTGGATAAAAGGGATCCATAAACTGATCTCTTCTTTAGAAGACCAGCACCAAATAGGGAAGCAACTTCTCCCGAACCGTCTTGTACTGCCTTGTCCATGCAAGACAGGACGCTATGGAGAATTTCTGGGTTCTTAAGAAATTCCGGGTCTTTAGACTTATTAGCCAGAACTCCGAGAGACCAATCCAGAAAATTGAACACTTCTAAAGTGATGAAAAGTCCCTTAAGAAAGTGGTTCAATTCTGAAATGCTCCACGTAGATCTGACCGAGACTAAGGAGTGACGTCTGGAGGCATCCACTAGATTCGCAAAGTCCGCGTCTGCCGATGCAGGAAGAGGAAGACCCATAGTCTCTCCTGTCCCGTACCAAATACCTCTCTTTCCATGGAGTTTGGAAGGAGGCATGCAGAATACTGTCTTTCCCAACTCTTTCTTAGTGCCCATCCAAGAATCCAAAGATTGGAGGGCCTTTTTCATTGAAATCGCAGGTTTCATTTTCAGGAAGGCCGAGGATTTCACAGTAGTCGTACTCGAAAAGAGAGAACGAGGAGAAGGAGGAGCGGCTGGACTAAGAGAGTCTCCAAACTCTTGCAGTAACAAGGAGGCTAAGGTATTGTAGTTTGAGAGTCCCTCATTTGTAGGAAGCTCGTCATCAGCACACTCCGTCAAACCTCGATCCGAAGAAGGAGAAAGCTCCGCTTGGAGGAAGATCCTTTCCAAGACTCCTACGATCTGAAGGAGAGGAGCTTCTGAGAAGAGTCATCAATTCCAGATATGAGTCTATTCGGATCTTGCCTCATGGAAGAACTCCGACTCCTGCCTCCTGGCTCTTGACTCCTGACTCCTGACTCCTGCCTCCTGACTCCTGACTCCTGACTCCTGACTCCTGACTCCTGACTCCTGACTCCTGACTCCTTGACTCCTGACTCCTGACTCTTGCCTGTGACCTCCTCATGTGACTCCTCCCACTCCTGGCTCTTGGCTCCTGCCTGCTGGGGAGACTCTTCGCTCCTGGCTCTTGGCTCCTGCCTCCTGGGTGACTCTTCACTCCTGGCTGGTGCAGGACGCCTGATCGGCTCCTCGCAAACTAATAAGAGTCTTGCGTTTAGACAACTCCTTACGTATGGTTGACTCCACGTTCTTGCTAGGAGCCTCACCTCGAGTAGGAGCATCGATCCTGGCGGCATGTACCTCCACACTTCTGGAGGACCTTTTGATAGGAAGGGAAGTGTCTTTCCTTCGAGGAGGCTCCTTCGAAAGCACTCCTACCAAAGCGATATCTGTTCCTGCATGGAAACCAGAAACCTTTTTAGTAGTCTCTCTACCTCTTCGGAAGGAGGAGAAGGAGGAGGGGAGGAGTCCATGGGCTCCACCTCCTGACTCCTTCTAACTATGGGTGACAAAATGGCTCTTTTTTGCCCTCTTAACCTCCGAAGGAGACTCCTCAGGGAAGTGTTCCGGGCTGAGTCAATAGTCGGAGCTTCCAAACTCTCTTCAGTGGTTGCGAGCGATCTGAATCCCTCCAATCACATCTAGGAGACGAAGATCCCGACGATGAAAATCAATCACGCAGGACGCTTTTTACAATAGCGATCCCTAGGCAGTCTGGGGTGTGGGGCACAGAAAACCTGCCGAAGGGACACCTGATCGGTGGGGTGGGGATTCTCCACAACCTCCTTTCGGTTTTGTTGACATTCCTTCCTCCTCTGGGCATATGAGCTTGGAAGAGGTCTAGACCTGGGAGCGTTGTGGAGCCGACCAGATGCCCCCTCCACTACACTGGGGACACTCACATCACTGTCCACTGTAACATCACTAGCCTTACCTTGCAGGGCAGCCATTTTTGTTTTCCATTATCTGAAGGCTGCTTTTTTTAGATCCGCAAGTTCTTTCGCTGAATCTACAGGATCTGCAATAGGAGAAAGGGGCTGAAAAGGACTGGGGGAGAAAGTAGCAATACTTACCCTTGGGGAAGATCCCAAACTAGGAATTAGTTCATTCGATCTAAAACTACTTAAACTTCTAGAAGAAGCTTTCCTCACTCTTTCTCTTTCTAACTTTTTCAAATAATTAGTTAGATTCTTCCACTCAACTCTCACTCAAATCCTCACATTCCTTGCCAAAAAGTATTAGTGAAAGAACATTCCATACTCCCTGCAACCTTTGCATACGGTTTTTGTGAGGGTCTACCGAAGCTTTCGGCAACCTCACCTTACAGCCTACTTCACACAACGTCTCACAACCATTCCAGCGTCAGACATTTTTAAGAAAAATCCAAATCAAGTCCACAAAACAGTCCACAAAAGCGTATGCCAATCCAACAATCCAGATACGTCACCAAAAGTCGGTCAAGAAGATCAATTGCCGGTGAAAAAAGAAAAACCAATCGAGAGGAACCAACAACAATGTTGACGGTCCGGGCGACAGAAGAATTCTGATTAGAAAACGGGAATGGTTCCTAGTCCTGCCACCCAGGGCAGGGCGGTAGATCACCTGACCTACCGGTAGCGTGTGCGCGAAATTTGAAATTCTGTCGGAGACGACGGAGTCTATAGCTAAGTATATATCTGGCAGGGAAGTTGAATGTATAAAATATTATTTTTCATAATAAGTTTATTATTTAGATACATAGCCACTGTTAAAGATAGCTTATATTTCAATGCTGATAGGCAAGTCAGCATTCAAACAAAAGAAGAAATGGCTGCCTGGATGACTGTCTAGTACACCTGTTTTAGCTCTTGTTATAAGCCTCCTTGAAAGCCCACTACTAAGTTGTGGGAAGACTGGTTGGAGGTCTACTTTAAGGTCCACGCCGACCGCGGAATTTCAATGAATTATAAAATTTTGGTTATTAAGAGTTTTCAACTATTTTTTTGTCTAAATAAACATATCCTGAAGCAATAATGCTAAAAAAAATAAAAAAAATTTTAAATGGTTTATTGACAATTTTGTTCATCACTTGTATGACACACTGAACCACAAACTGTGAAAAGACTCATAAAAAATGACAATTTTGTCCAAAATTGCATTTTTCCTAACTATACAAACCTGAGGTCCTTTTACAATAGAAGGTACTAGCGGCAGCTGGATAGGTCGTAAGCTTTCGAACAAGGGGTTCGGTAGTTAACTGCTTGTCCGCAGGCGCGCGCGCGACTGGGAGGTAAACAAATCACTTTTGCTTTTGGCCCAAGCAAAAAACTGCAGAGTGAGGGGTGGCATGAGGTGGGGCTATGTGTAAAAGGACCTCAGGTTTGTATAGTTAGGAAAAATGCAATTTTGGACAAATTGTCATTTTGTTCCGACACGGCATACAAACCTTCGGTCCTTTTACAATAGGAAGACTCACTTCTTGGTGGGTGGAATCTGAGTCTTTTGTGAACAGACTGGTGTTCGCCCAACCTTGGAAGCCTCCCTGGTCGTAAGAGCGAGGGAGGGATCCAAGCCTCTGTCCGATTGATCGGGGTGTGCACCGCAGGATCATGGTCAGACCTCTGGACCGAGTACTAAGAGAGAGGCAAGCGTATCTCTTCGTACCAGCAATTTAAGTAAGAACTTGTTCCTGTACAGGAGCAAATATAAAGTCATGGGTTTGACTCTTGTAGGCATCCACTTCCCCCCCCTTGTAGGAGGAAGTGGTGGATATTCTGCTCCTATCCCTAGTGAAAGGGATAGGATGGGGCTCTGTCATATAGCTCACCTGCATCTCGTCCTCATCCAGCGTAGTGACGACCGTGGCCCTCTGCCCACAGGTGAGAGGAGGAAAAGAGCGGGAAGAGGGAGCCAGTCATCACTCATTCACACATCCATGCACACAGTCACACCAGGACTCGATGCTGTTTCAGCCTGCGAGGGTCTGGGTTTGCTACACAACTTGTTGAGCAGCCACCACGGGTCCCAAGGAAAAGGTATCCAAGGACCTGTGGGCAATATCCCGAAGGTAGAAGGACGTAAAGGTAGTCTGGTTAGACCAGACCCCTGCCTTCAGGACCTGCGCCACGGAGAAGTTCTTACGAAACGCCAACAAGGGGCCAATACTTCTGACTTCGTGAGCTCTCGGACGGGACGTACGGATGTCGTCACTACCATCAGCCTCATACGCACTCCTGATGACCTCACGCAGCCAGAATGAAAGAGTGTTCTTGGATACTTCTTTCTTGGTTACCCCGGTGCTAACGAAGAGGCGTCGACACTCAGGCCTGAGGTGTCGAGTTTTCTTCAGATAGCGCCGTAGCGCCCTCACAGGACAAAGCAGCATCTCATCCGCATCATTATCGGTGAAGTCCATTAGGGAGGGAATCGTGAATGACTCAAACCTGTCGTCAGGGATCGACGGTTTCTGAGTCTTCTGCAACGAAGTTCGGGACGAAATCGAGCGTCACAGATCCCCATCCCCTGGAATGTCGTACATCATAGGAAAGACCATGAAGTTCCCCTACTCTCTTCGCCGATGCCAGGGCCAGCAAGAAGAGGGTCTTGAGGGTCAGATCCCTGTCTGACGACTCTCGGAGTGGCTCGAAGGGTCTTCGAGTCAAACTCCTAAGGACGAGAGTCACATCCCACGCAGGGGGGCCTGAGTTCCCTGGGTGGGCAAGACCTTTCGAAGCTCCTCATGAGCAAGGAGATCTCGAACGAGTTCGAGATGTCCAATCCCCTCAGTTTTTGTTTTTCAGGACGAGCGCCAAGGCGGCTCTGTATCTTTGACTGTGGGGACTGAGAGGAGCTTCTCTCGGCGAAGAAAAACGAGGAAATCCGCTACCTGCTGAAGAGTGGCTCTGAGAGGAGATAGACTCCGTCTACGACACCAACCACAGAAGACGGCCCACTTCCCCTGGTACACAGCTGCAGAGGACTGACGGACGTTTCCAGCCATCTCTGTTGCTGCGCTACGAGAAAAGCCTCTCGTTCGCAAGAGATGGTGGATAACAGCCAGCCGTGAAGACGTAGGGACTGGACTGCTCGGTGGTACCGCTCGACGTGTGGCTGGGCGAGAAGGTTGTGCCAAGGGGGAATCTCTCTCGGTTCCCCTGCGAGAAGAGCCAGCAGGTCCGGATACCAAATGGCCTGTGGCCATTTGGGAGCCACCAGGATCATCCTGAGATTCGGGGTGACCAGTGCTCGACTGATCACCTTGCGAATCAGGCTGAACAGGGGAAAGGCATAGACGAAGAGGTTGTCCCACAGGGTGTTGAAGAGCGTCCTCTGCAGCTGCCCATGGGTCCGGCACGGCCGAGAAGAACACCTGGAGCTTCCTGTTGTGCCGGGTGCGAACAGATCCACGACTGGTCGCCCCACAGGTCGAAGAGCCTTTCCGCCACGTCCTGGTGTAGAGACCATTCGGTCCCTATCACCTGATCCCGACGGCTGAGCGTGTCTGCTACTACATTCCTCTTCCCTGGAATGTAGCGTGCCGACAGCTCTATTGAGTGTGCCTCGGCCCCACTCGTCACACTGCCGAGTCAACTGGTACAACGGGAGAGACACTAGGCCCCCCTGTTTGTTGACGTAGGCCACCACCGTGGTGTTGTCGCACATCAACACCACTGAGTGTCCCATCAAGCGGTCCTGGAACTCTTGGAGAGCGAGGAACGCTGCCTTGAGTTCCAGTACATTGATGTGAAGGTGCTTGTCGTTCTCGTCCCACACTCCTGAAGTCAGCAACTCCTCCAGGTGTGCGCCCCATCCCTCGGTCGATGCGTCTGAGAAACAGCTGCATGTCCGCGGGGGGAGTGCGCAGAGGCACTCCTCTTAAGAGGTTCCTGTGTCCAGCCACCAGGCTAGGTCCTGCCTCACCTCCCGGTGTCAGTGACACTGGAAAGCTTGGGGGATCCGTCGCCTGACCAACTCTCCTTTAGTCTCCACTGAAGAGACCGCAGTGTGAAGACGCCCGTGAGGGACTAACTTCTCGAGTGACGGACAGGTGTCCGATCACGACTTGCCATCGCTGAGCTACCTGTTCCTGCCGAGACAGGAACTGGTTGGCTGCCTCCCTGAATCTGCTGATCCGCGAGTCTGCGGGGAAGACTCGCCCCTGCTACCGTGTCGATCAGCATACCCAGGTACTTCATCCTCTGCTTGGGCTCGAGATCGGACTTTTCGAAGTTCACAACGATCCCCAGATCGCGACAGAACTCGAGCAGTCGATCCCTGTCCTGTAGCAACTGCGAGGCGGGAGCTCGCCAGGACTAACCAATCGTCGAGATACCTCATCAGACGTATCCCGTGCGAATGGGCCCAAGCAGACACCAGAGTGAACACTCGCGTGAACACCTGTGGGGCGGTTGGAGAACCGAAGCAAAGTGCCCTGAAACTGGTACACCGTCCCGTCGAGGATGAAGCGGAGGTACTTTCTGGAGGACTGATGAATGGGTATTTGGAAATTACGCATCCTTCAAGTCCACTGAAAGCATGAAATCGTTCTCCCTGATGGAGTCGAGCACTGAGCGTGCCGTCTCCACGTTGAAACCGGTCTGGCGAACAAACCGGTTCAGGGGAGAGAGAGCTATCACCGGGCGCCAGCCTCCGTAGACTTTTCCACCAGGAAGAGTCGACTGTAAAAGCCCGGTGACTGATCCGTGACGATTTCTACAGCTCTCTTGCTCAGCATGGTCTTGATCTCCTGTCTCAATGCTACGTCCTTCGATGACCCTGGAACGTACGACTGCTGTTGGACCGGGTTGGAGGTGAGGGTGGCCGAGATTCGAAGGGTAATAGATATTCCCTCCCGAAGGACATCTACAATCCAGGTCTCGGCGCCGTAGCGCTGCCAAGTTGCCCAATGGCTGGCCAGGCACCCCCCCACCACTTCCGGCAGCAGGTGAGGGGGAACGCGTCCCTAGCGTTTTCCCCCCTTTCTTCGACTTCTTCCCAGAGCCTCCACGGGAGGAGGAGGGCTGGGAGGAGGGCTGGTACGGCTCCCCTTGGTAGAAGTCGAAGAAGACAGAGTCTTTCCCCGGGGCTTCGACCGCAGCTACCGTCTTAGCCACCGAGAAAAGCGCTAGCCGAGCTCTTAGACATTGGCCGCAGTCCGAGGCTGCCCAGAAGCCTTCGAGACTGACCTGGTGAACCAGACGGTCAACTGTCGTCAGTGCGCCGTCTGTCCACCGCAGCGTCCACCATCTCTCCTGGGAAGAGAGACGTGGAACTCCGTAAAGGTCCGTTGCGAAGTCCCAACGCCGCTTCACGCCCGGCCACCGCTGGAAACCCGAGTAAGGACAGCGTCCCTTCGTCGGAGAACCAGGTTGGCCCACAGGTTCACCGTCTGGTGGGCAAGGAAGGAGATGGCTCTTCCTCCAGACTGGCAAAGTCTCCTAAAGGCCGAGTCATCTTGGGCGGGAGAAATTCCCCCGGAGTTGGCTGCGACCTTAGATACTGTGAGGGACCACAGATCTAGCCAGGAGACGGCCTGGAAAGCTTGCCATGGCGGTAGATTCCAGGCCGAGTGCCTCTTGCTGCGAGAACCATAGGTTCTCGGACAGGAGCTGCTGCAGAGACACACCCGGAGTCAGCCTGGCTAACTCCGGGTTCACCTGTTTGGGCGGCATCGGGTCTTCAGATGGCACGTAAAAACGCCGCTGTCGCAGCAGAGGAGGTGGAAGCAGCTTGCTCGACCTGCCAGACTTGAGCGAACCGTCTTGTCCGGAGGACAAGCGATTCAACCTGCGTCCAGCACTGAGTCCGCAAGCTCAGAACGCGGCAAACCCACCGTCGGTCTGGGTTCCCTCTTCGGGCCCCAGAACGACTCGAGCCGGGACGTGGGCTCGGAAGGTGGGAGCGGCGATCCTTCCGCGAGGTCGTTGTGCTGACGAATCAGCGCAATAACCTCGGCAAAGTTCCTCTGGATCTCAGGAGTGACTGCGTCCTGCGGAGTCGGACCATCCAGTCCCTCAAACAGGAGCATCTCCGAGACCCTCCTCCTCAAGGGGAGGAACAGCGACAGACCCCTCTCGGCCTCCTCCAACCACTTGTGCGTATGACCTGGCTGGGTCCAAGAACCGTGCCTGGTACGTACGACGACGTGGTGGGATCCTGGAGGGGTGAGGGGCACCCCCTCACGATTACTCCTCAATACCTCGCCCCTCCCGGTGTAACCGAGGAGGTTGAAGGTATGGGAGAGGGCAGACCTGAAACGCTCCCTTCTCGCTCGCTGGCAGAACCAGTGGGCTTGGAAGACTGCAGGCGATCGCCAACCGCGGGGGTGGCGATCGAGCTGCAGACCTAGTCGAGCCGTCTCGCTGTGCGAGAACGGCTGGACCGAGAACAGCGGCCCCGGTCTCGTGTGTCGAGGAGCTGGTGCTGGTCGCCGTAACCCGATCGCTCTCTGTTGAGAGTGACGGTCTAGGGCGACCGGCGAGCTCCACTGTCACGGTGAGACCGGTGCGTTATCCTCACGGTGCGTCAGTTCGCTGGTACCAGCCGTGGCTGGGTGCCGGCGAACGGGGGGACCTCTTCCCAGCCTCAGCCCGTGGCTGGTCATGGACCGTCACGTCCGCCCGGGTAGCCAGCTGCTCGCCGCGAGAGCGAGAGACTGGTCTGGTGAGAGTCGCGTGAGCGGCTGTCACCAGTCTTCCGCTCCGTGCCGTGAACCTGACGCTGAGCGGACTCAGAGGTCTGGTTCTTGGCTGCACGGCCGCTGTTAGGCGACCGTACACTCGGTACCTCTCGCGAACGAGAGGCCGAGACGGACCCTGCTGCCGTGGCCGAACACTAACAGCAGGTGAGGAAGTGCCGGTATTAGCCGGCACTCCTCTGGTCCCCGTAGTCTTCTTCCTTGCGGAAGAAGAGACGGGTCCTGCCCCCGAAGAAGCAGGGTGACCAGCGGGAAGAACCCCCCGTCTCACCAGAGCGAGACGGGCCCTTAGAAGTTCCCGAAGGAGACTTCTTAGGGGGGGGGGAGGCGACCTTCTTCTTCTTCGGCGGGGGAGCCTTAGAAGAAGAAGGGGAAGAGGCGGCAGACGACGACGACGACGAAGAAGACGATGAAGACGACGACGACACTTTCTCCTCTTCTTCTTCTTCCTCGTCAACCTCCTCAGGACGACGTCAGATCTGTCATCCAGAGCGGAGCCGGGGCTGCTGTTGCCGAAGCAACAGCCCGGACGCACCTGTCCGAACAGATCAGCATCGGGAGCAGCGGCGCCAGGAACAGGAACAACGTCAGCAGGTGCAGGCATCACAGGAACGGCAGTAGAGACGGCAGGAGCAGGTACAGGAACGGCAGCAGTGGTCAACGTCACGTCCGTGAACGGCGGCCTGGGCAGGCACGGCAGGTACGGCAGGCTGTGCAGGCGGTCCGATGGACGGGACAGCGGCACAGCCATCCTTGGTACTGGACTGGGAGGTCCAGGGGCGAGCTCTTCGGGCACACGAAGTCCGGTCGCGGCAGCACGGCAAACCCAGGTGGCGGCATCACACTCCCCACCCGAGGTTATGGCGACTGGCCCCTGCACCGATGTAGTAGGTGTTACAGAGACCGCGTGCGGGGTGTACACCAGGCGAGGAGGTGAAGCGTAGCAGGGTTGTAAGGGTCGTGGTGGTGGTCGTAACCGTCGCATGGGTGACCGCACGGAGCCAGCGAGATGGTAGAGCAGCCCCTGGACACTCGGCACGCCCTGCAGCCCCAACAATGCCACACCTGTCCGAGGTCGTCCTTCGCGGCAACCGCACCTGAGGAAGCAAAAGTTCGGGTGATTAGGAGGATCCTCTACCCGCTCGCGCGAAGACGAACGGATAGAGAGGACCCAGAGTACAACTCGACGTCAGGGTATCTAGCGCCCTCCTCCACACTCGACAAGTCAGGTGAGGAGAAGGACCTAGAAACCCCCCCCGGAAGGGGAAGGCGCCAAAAAACGTGGAAGTCTGAGCGGGTGGCAGGAAAGAAGACGAAGTGTCCGTAACCAAAGGAGTCGCGGGAGAGCTTTCGACGACTCCTTTGCAGGCCTTCGCTTCTTCCTGCCCTCATACAAAGTTCCACTGCGCCTCCGACCAATTATTACAAACTTCACATGGCTCGGCTCGGGTGCATTCGCGCCCCCGACACCGAAGCGCACAAAATATGAGGGTCAATCTCCGGGAATGAGCGGAACTTTCCGCATTTACGCCCTTCGGTACCCGGGCCATAGTCTCCGTGGGGTAGCGAGGCGAGGAGATTCCATCATTGACCAATGATCCACAATTAATTAGAAAGAGAGAAATGATTGTACTTACAATGATTCTATCATACACAAACACAACCATATACTCAGGAAAGCAAACGACGAGAAGCGGGCAGAGAGCGTCGAACACACACGTCCACTCGCTGTGAGGCCGAAAGCAAAAGTGGTTTGTTTACCTCCCAGTCTGCGCGCGCGGCCTGTCGGACAAGCAGTTAACTACCGAACCCCCTTGTTCGAAAGCTTACGACCTATCCAGCTGCCGCTAGTACCTTCCTATTGTAAAAGGACCGAAAGGTTTGTATGCCGTTGTCGGACAAATGTCTGTTAGAATAACAAAGATAGGATCAGGTAAGTTATTCACTGCTTGGATGGTTATATGCATTAAATAAACATATCTAGAAACGTTGCCGCTAAAAAAATGAATGCTTAGATTGGATCATGGACAACATTATTCATCGTTTTTACAGCACTGTGAATAACAAATTGTAAAAAAAAAAGCATGGAAAACACCATGTGATAATGAAATTTATGAAAAAATAATTGTTCCCTATTAAAATATCTCATACAAAACAGCTTACGTTTAGGGATAACTAGCTTCATGAATCTAAACATTTCTCATTGTTTGTCGTTTTTGAGTCCAGAAATATTGCTTTGATGTTTCCTGAAAACTTACTTTTTTTTTCAAAACTAAATGCTTTGTTCTCCAAGAAGACTGAAACAAGACTTGTGTTTATTTAATATTATTTGTAGACTAAGCACTAAAAATTAGAAGGGAATAACCTTCAATCGTAAGGTAAAAAACAAGCTTTTTAACTGTCATAGTTTCATAGTTATTACAAAATGAGCTATAATTTCTTATTCTTTTGCTGTTTTCTCAAAACTTTCTTTTTTAAAAAAACTAACTCTTCCACGCTAAACTCTCGCTACCACCAGAAACACTGAAAGCTGGCTCCACAAACTCCCTAAGCTGGCACCACAAACACACTACACTGGCAATAAAAACTTCAACAATCTAAACAGATACTCTGTTTCAGCAAGGACAAAGCACTTGTCAGTCTCGAGTTTGTCCCATCAAAGAAAAACAAGATAAAGAAAACCAAATCTTTGACTGAATGATGGTCTAAGCACCGATTAAGCGCCTGTATACTAAAAGGTGGTGCTCCATAACTTAATAAAAACCAGAAGACAGCCCCGGCACACTTAATGGGATGTTTATGAGCCACAGTATGAGATAACTATGAAACACACTCTACAAGAAAGAGAAAGTTTGGGTTCTCCTTTCTCCAATAGTTAAAGGATGCTAAAACAATAGGATAAATCTTCTTGTGCCAGCTGGAAACTAAATGGTTAAAAACAATCAAAGATGTAAAGCAAGGAATCTGTGGCACTATGGCAACATCATGTATACAAAGTGGAAGCTGGTCGCTGACCAGGCATAGAACCCCATGTAGTGTCAGTCTTTCTTTGACCACCTTGGAGAGTGGTCGCATGCACTCTCCTTCCCAAGTCAGTTGCTTCGTTAGGCCTTGTCAACACATGTTCCCGGGCATTCAGGGGTTTCCGTGGTCCTGGTTGTTGGCTGCTACTAATGCAGATCCCCTTATTACATGCAGTAGGTGCCAATCTAATTTTTATACCATTACTAATCTTGCCCGGAATGTCATCCTGGCCTGTGTCGTAGTGGAGGGCCTTTCTACAAGATAAGGGAGTATCATAGAGTATCCACTTGTCCTTCTTGGGAGGGTTTTTTACCTTCTCATTTGGATGGTTCAGCATCCCTTTCTTCCAGAACCATTCCCTCTGCATTGGTTGTACCACTGTCATCGTTGGAACTTTTGGGAGTTGCACAGGATGAGATTATGTTTAATGTAGCCCCTCTCTTGTGGGATATAATGTCCTTCCTGAGAGGGAAGAGGCTACGTGTAAGCCTTCTGCTTCCTTTTATTTCAGATTCCGAATCAAACAAGATGGCATCTCTAGGCTATGGGGTGCCCCTCTCTCTGGCATGGCAAGAAGAGTCGTAGAAGGAGTGATTCTTCTTCTCCTCCCTCTAGAAAAAGATGTTGTAGAGGGAGTAAGCTCTCTTCTCCATCTCATTCTGCTTCTTCATCTCCTTCTCCCCCTCCTCGTCCTTGAATCAAACGTTGGAGAATTATGGACTTTGTGGCGTTGTCTTCTGTGAGCCGTGTCTCTTCCTACCATCTCTGTCTCCTGTACCTGTTTTAGTCCATCGTAAAGATGATAAGGCTCCGATTAAGAGGTCGAAGGTGCCTGCTACGACAGTGTCTCCTACACCTTCCAAAGATTCTTCTCTCTACAAACGTGTTGTGGTTGACGGTCGAGAACGTGAGGCGACTCTGGTCCTGTTTCCTGTTTCTTGTTCACTGTTCAAAGACTGGGACCTTAGGAATCAGTCTTTCAGGAAAATTCTTGTGTCTCTTAGAATGTCTCAGGATGCTTCGGTGTCGTTCCCTCTCTTGAGACCATGCTTGTGCGTCATTGCACGGCCATGTACTTGACTCGTCATGGCCATGTACGTGATTTGACCCTGCGACATGTACTACGTGGTTCGTCACACGAGCATGAACATGGGTTTAGCTTGAGACCATGTACGGGTTTCTTCGCATGGAGGTATTATTCCACCAATGTGGTTCAGCTGATACTCAGTCACCTTAATTCGGATTTGATCCGTCTTAAGCCTGGTTTGACCCTGGATCAGGTTAGGTCTGAAGGTCCATCATTTTCTTTGCAAGAGGCCTTGGCTATGGAGGCTACTGCTTCTACCACCTTCCAGACTGTGTCCTGGTTAGAATTGTGGGTCCACTGCGGTAGCCACGATAGCATTGGATTGAACGAGGGAGGTTCAGTCAGTTCTTCCTTCCCCTTTGTCAGGCTATTGGCAGTCTGAGGCTAAGGCCATTTTTTGTCAAAGCCACCTTAGTGCAACTTTGTGGGCCAAAACTCCTTCTGGCAAGGAGGGGGATGTGGCCTTGATACATTTACTCTTACCTGAAAACGCTTTTCAGTAAATTACGAATATAAATGTTATTTAAACAATATTACAATAATATAATTAAACACTATAAAACTTTCAATAAAAAGAGAATCTTAACCATATGGCAATAATCAGCTGAGAGTGAAGTTACAAAGTAAAACATAAAATTGCAAAGGTATACACGAACATACATTGGCTACAAAATCACATATTTACACAAATAATATTTTGTGAAAAACTAAAAATTCATGAGCTTGTCAACACTCCCATCATGAAGTTACTCAAGGATTACAAGTAAGGAGAACGTTACTGCTGCATATTTCACAATATATATTGTATCTAAATCAGTTTGTAAACAAACTATTGGCCACTAAGTCAAACAAAAATATTATTACTAAATAGTAGTAAAACGTACAGGTTAAGACTCATACACTTTTAGCGCAAACAATAATAATTGTAAAGTTTTTACACACGTTACAAAAACAATACCTATCAACTATATCAACAAAGAAAAGGAGCTTACAATACTGAACAATATAGTAAAAGAAAAGTATTCATAGAAAATTTTCAAACACTAACTTTGATACAGTGAAGAAAACATGCTGGTGCTGTTCATAAGCCTAAGTTGAGGTTTCAATGAAAAACTTGTTAATCTTATGCCCAGCATCAGAAAAAAAAAACTGTATATTCAGCAAGAAATTAATGACCAAGGATGAAATAAAATGAAAATCAGATACAACATGGAGACACTGTGCACATATGCAGCAAAACCTACCTGAGTCACCTAATCTTCATTTTTAATCTACAGTGGAATTATGTACAGTAGTGCCTCAGGTTACGAAATTAATCTGTTCCGAAGCGGCTTCATGACCTGATTTTTTTGTATCTAGAACTACGTTTTACATGTAAATTGTCTAATTTGTTCCAAGCCGTACAAAAAACACTGCAGAAATTTTATAATAAAGCTAAATTGACCAATAAACAATGAAATACAACAATTTGGACCATTCAATACCTAACCTAACCGTGACTGTACCTGTAAATAAAGTGTATTAGTGTACAAGGTACAAGAAATACTGTACGTACATGTACGTACGTATGTAGTAAAATGTGGAACCTTACCTTTCGAGTGAGGCGATGTCCGAAAGTAGTGACAGAGGAGGAGAACAAATGGCAGAAAACATGAACACTTAACTTTACAAAACACATTAAAAAAATGGCAGAAAACATTAACACTAAACTTTACAAAACACATTACAAATGGCAGAAAACATTAACACTTCTTGATTATCTCCATCTTTGTCTCCATAGAAAGCATCCTCTTCTTTCCGTGAACTTCAGCAACATTCTTGGGACCCATGGCTAATAACCTAAGTAATTAAGTTTACACACAACACGATAAAGTAACTTTCAGTACAACGAAAGCGAAATCACTAACACGAGTTTATGTTAACAAATGAAATCTATGTGAACGAACGAATTCCAGGTGTTTATGATAATGCAGCCGCAACGAAATGGTCAATGAACGCCTTTACATAGAGGCATGATGGGACAGATGCTGACCAATAGGAGAGCAGGATCTTATGGTAGTGACTAGCATCAGGAGTGAATGGGAGAGCAAGAGGATGGTGGCGAGTCTACTGAGTTGGCAGAGCACGAGTTTTAAAATTGTTCTCAGTGGCCCGGGCGAATCTTGGACTTTACAGTACGTACACCCTTTCACAACCTGAATTATTTTCATAACCTGCATTTTTCGTACATAGGGACTTTTGTATGTAGGGGTATGACTGTAACTAGGATTTCATAAGACATGCATAAAAAAAAAAAAAAAAAAAAAAAAAAAAAAAAAACTTACATTAAAGCAATGGGTTTGTAATGAATCAATTTATTTTTTCATTGTAAAATATTTTTGTGCAAGAAAAAAATAGTATTTGTCAGCTAAGACATACCGTATTTGTTGAAGGCTCAACATCTTCAACTATCAAAACATCCCCATTTCTAACTCCAACAGTTTTGAGAGTCATGGTATAGCTGCCTTTGATAGGTTTTGGTGGGAAAACCTGAAAAAAATGTTCCACAGATATGTCAAGAGAAAAAAAAACTTTTTAATAATTAAATAAAACCAAATCCCGTCTATTTCAATATCATATCTTTTCAGAAACAATACAAAAATGATATTTTCATGATAAAATAAAGTTTCACATATACTTACCGAACAGTTACATAGCTTATAGCTTCTTACCTACGGCAGTCGAAATTCAAAATTGTTGGCGCCAGCGGCGTTGCTATCTTAAGTATAGGTGATTTCAAGACCCCCCACAATCCGGGCAACCTGGGTACTGCTAGCCTTCTACCGTCAATTTTCGTTTAGCCGACACGTCCATCTGTGGGGAGGTGGGTGGGCTTTGATTATGAAAACTGTTCGGTAAGTATATGTGAAACTTTATTATCATGAAAATATCATTTTCACATAAGTGACTTACCGAACAGTTACATAGCTGAATCCAAACTACCCGGAAGGAGGGTAGATGGACTACATAAAAAATGACAGTAAGACCACATTAAACAGCAAATGTTGCATACCCTACCTTGTGAGAGAGCAGCTGCAGGAGAATACTGCCTCTGGTTGGCGCTCTCATCACTCGTAGGAGACGTGGCAGTATAGGCCAGGGTCGTCCCTACTTAGTGGGATTTTTGTAACCATGGACAAGACCGTTGGTTTGACAAAATATTAAAAAAACAGATAATGCCCTTGCCCTGGGCTTCAGAAACCAGATAAACAACAGACCATCACCTATACCAAAAATAATGACATACTCAAAAAGTAATAAAAATAAGGATCTGGAGGTTCTCCCAAAGCACTATGAGCCTCCAGTCTGCCACGACTCAACAACCTATAACAAGGCGAGGAGACAGTAGAGGATAGAAAGTTCCCCTATGTTTCCTTTCCCAACACCATGCCCGCTACCGACAAAGGACCCAATTTACTACAACTATCATAGGTAGCCTCTACATTCTTCAGGTAAAATGAGGCGAACACAGATCTCGATCTCCAAAACGTAGATGAAGAATCGAGGAAAGCGACATATTGTGCTTGAAGCTTAAGGATGTCGCCACTGCACGTATTTCATGTGCTTTCACCTTAAGCACATTTAGAGTCTGATCTTGGACTTGAGAGTGTGACTCCAGTATCAGACTTCTCAAAAAGAACGAAATAGCGTTCTTGGAGATTGGGGTTTTGCAGAATTCTTAACCGAACACCAAAGTCGGTCGGAATTACCTCTAACGGATTGTGTCCTTGACAGGTAACATTTCAGAGCTCTGACAGGACATAGTAAATTTCTTCGTCCATCGACCCACTATATTAGATAATCCCTTAAGTACAAAAGATTTAGGCCATGGGTTAGAGGGAGATTCGTTCTTTGCTAAAAATTCGTTAACAAAAGAACAAACCGCATTACGATTTTTGAACCCCACCTCTTTGTGGATGGCTTGTAACTCACTCACTCTTCCTGCTGTAGCCAAAGCGAAGAGCAAAAAGTGCCTGCCTCGTACATCTCTCAAAGACGCTTCACGAAGTGGCTCGAATCGTGAAGACATCAGAAAAGTTAAAACTACGTCCAAGTTCCAGTCCACACTATCCTTCTTGGATACTTTTACTGTATTAAAAGATCTAATTAAATCTCCAATATCCTGGTTAGAGGAGATGTCAAGCCCTCTATGCTTAAACACTGAGACAGCATAGCTCTGTACCCTTTAATTGTCGATACCGACAAGTTCTTAACTTCTTTAAGGTACAGCAAAAAATCAGCTATTTCTGTCACAGAGGTTTTAGAAGACGAGAAATTATGTCTTCTGCACCACGTCCTAAAGACTCCCCACTTTGATTGGTAAAGCTTGGCAGAAGAGCTTCTTCGACAGTTAGCAATAGCCTCTGCCGCTCTACGAGAAAAACCCCTTAGCTCTGACGAGTTTCCGGACAGTCTGAACCCTGTCAGTGACAGAGCGGACAAATTCTGATGATACCTGTCAAAGTGGGGCTGTTTGAGTAGCGAGGATACTGAGGAAGAAGTCTGGGATGGTCTATAACCAACTTGAGAAGGTCTGGAAACCACTCTTTCCTGGGCCAGAATGGTGCTACCAACGTCATTGACACATTTTGATGTGAGAGGAACTTGTTCAACACCTCTCTGATCATTCCAAATGGGGGAAAGGCGTAAACGTCTAGACCCGTCCAATCCTGAAGCATTGCGTCGGTTCCAAGCAAGAGGATCTGGAACTGGGGAACAAAAGATCGGAAGTCGATTGTTCTCGACGTGGCAAACAGATCCACTGAAGGTCTTCCCAAAGTTTCCACAGTTCCTGACAAATTTGTCTTGCAATGTCCACTCCGTGGGAAGAACTGGTTTACTCGACTGAGTTCGTCTGCCAGTACATTTAACTTCCCCTGTACAAACCTCGGAACGAGGGAAATATCCCGATCTTGAGACCAGAGAAGGAGATCTTCTGCGACTTTGTTGAGGGAGAATGAAGGGTTCCTCCCTGATTCCTGATATAAG
The DNA here is from genome assembly GCF_015104395.2 of Macrobrachium nipponense. Taxonomy (NCBI): domain Eukaryota; kingdom Metazoa; phylum Arthropoda; class Malacostraca; order Decapoda; family Palaemonidae; genus Macrobrachium; species Macrobrachium nipponense. The sequence continues at coordinate 15,405,661 of NC_061106.1, forward strand.
ATAGAGCGTGGTGTTGTCGGAATATACTGCCACTCTCTTTCCCACGACCAAAGGAGCGAATGCTTGCAGACCGAACCAAATCGCCTTCAACTCCTTCATGTTGATGTGATTCAACCTCTCTTTCTCTGACCATAATCCTGAGATCTTTTTGGTCCCTAGGAGAGCTCCCCAACCTCTGTCCGATGCGTCGGAGTATAATTCTACGTCTGGGTTCCTTAATGTCAGGGAGAGACCCTCCTGCAATCTTTCCCTCGACATCCACCATCTCAAGTCGTTCTTGATCTCTTCGGACACTGGGAACGAATACGTGTCTGGTTGAGACTTCCGACACCAACTCGCTTGAGATAAAACTGAAGAGATCTCATGTGAAGACGACCCAACTTACAAAACGTCTCTACTGATGATAACGTCCCTAGAAGACTCATTCATTCCAAGGCGGAGGAGGACTGACGATTCAGGAATTGGCTCACTTTTTTGAGCAAGATTCTATTCTTTTCGGGGACAGAAAAACCCGAAAAGTCTGAGAGTCCAGAATCATCCCCAAATAGGGGATCTTCTGGGACGGGCACTAATTGAGACTTCTCCAGGTTGATGAGAATTCCCAATTGACTCGCTAATGACAGTGTCTTCCGTAAATCCTTCACGCACTGTGTCCTCGAACCCGATCTGAGAAGCCAGTCGTCCAGGTAAAATGCTGCATTTATGCCCAACATATGCAGCCATTTCCCCAATGGAGCAAGAACACGAGTAAATACTTGGAGGGGCCGTCGAAAGGCCGAAACAAAGGGCTCTGAATTGATACGTCCTCCCTTCGAACACAAATCTCAGGAACTTCTTTGAACTCTGGTGAATCGGGACATGAAAGTAGGCGTCCTTCATGGTCCAGGGACACCATCCAATCGCCTGGGGCGAAGTGCCGACATCACAGAATGATTTGTTTCCATATTGAACTTTGTCTTCAGCACAAAAAGGTTCAATGCGCTTACATCTAGCACTGGCCTCCAACCTCCCGAGGCTTTGGGAACTACAAAGAGTCTGTTGTAGAATCCCTGAGAACTGTCGAGGACTTCCTCTATTGCTCCCTTCTTGATGAGTGCATTGACCTCTGCTGCTAAAGCCAAAGCTCTCTCTGATCCTGGAGAATATGCTGTTTAAGCTGATGGTGTATCGGAGAGAGAGGATCTAAAAACAAAAGGAATCGAGTATCCCTCTCGAAGAACTCGAACTACCCATTGCTCTGCACCTCTTCGACTCCATTCTTCCCAAAAAAGATGGAGTCTTGCCCCTACTTGCACGTGAAGGAACGGCTTCTCACTTGTCCGAAGGTTTGGGGGGAGGTTTCTTTGAGGACTTGTACTGTGGACGCAAATTAGTCCTGGGTCGTTGCCACTTAGCATCCCTCGAAAGGGATGCTTCTGAAGAGGAGAAGACTTAGCTACTGTCGTAGTAGGCTCTTTCGGACGTCTGGAAGACTGAAGAAGGAGATCATTAGTAGATTTCTTTTCTAAATCCGAAAGAATTTGCTGAATGGTTTCTTCAGGGAAAAGATGAGATTTACAGAGAGGAGCAAACATGAGAGCCGACTTCTGGTTATTAGTGTACTCCTTTAGACACGAAAGAAAACACCACCTTTCTCTCTTCTTCATCACTCCCATTGTGAAAAGGGCTGCTAATTCTCCTGACCCATCTCTAACAGCCTTATCCGCACAGGACAGAACTCCTAACCAGTCTGTGGCAAAATCTTCTTCTAAAGACTGACAGTCTTCAATCTTGCGAGCTAAAGAGGCAATAGTCCAGTCCAAAAAACTAAATACCTCAAATACTTTAAAAATATTCTTCACCAAATTGTCCAGCTCTGAAGAAGAAAACAAATTTTAGCTGACGAAAAAGCTGCTCTTCGTGTGAGTCCACTAAACCGGAGAAGTCTCCCAGGGAGGAGGCAGACACTCCCAAAGAAGGAACTCTCCAGTTGCGTAGAAGCGATACGCTTTACTCTGAAGCTTAGAAGGTGGGAAAGCAAACGAAGCCTTACCTGTTTCCCTCTTCTTAGAAAGCCACTCTGTTGACTCCTTAAGGGCCTGCTTCGAGGACTGAGAAAGAACCAGTTTAGGTAGACACGAATACGCTGTCTTCCTATCTTTAACGAACATTGAACGGCGGTGAAGACGGAGAAGCAGGTTCAAAGTAATCTGGATAAGTGGACAGGAAAAATTTAAGAAGACTCGAATAAGCCGACGAATCCTTGTCATCTTGATCCAAAGCTTCCTCTTCAGACTGCACGGAAGCAGAGTCGAAATCAGGCTAGTTTCTACCCCGGTGGAGGATTTCAACAAACTCATAAGATCCTGGAAATGCTTCTTAAATGGAGCTAAGGTAGAATCGTCTAACACTGTAGCAGTCGATGGTCTTTCAGTCGAAGAACGATTCTTTCTAACAGGTGAAGTCTTCGCACCACAAGTCGACACAGGCGAACAACAGTCGAAATTCCTATCGACTCAACAGGCGGAGGGGAGTCTGAACAAAGACGAGCGAATACGCTTCTCTGGACAGTAATACGGAGTCGAACGAGGCGACCGAGCCGAAACTGCGACCGAGACTCGCTTGGGAGAGTCGAGCGAACGTTGAATTATCACAAAGTCTAGTCGAGAGCCATTGCTTTTAGCCGAAAAATGCAGATCTGCGGAGGAGATTCACAAAATATCACATCCGGAGCAAAACTACACGGAAGGTTGAGGACTCCAATGGCCTCTAGACTCTTAACAGGAGTCGGTGACGAATCACCCGCAAGAATCGAATGTCTTTTTAACGGTCGAGACACCAAATCACCTCGCCTTTTGCGCACTGGGCGATTGCACTTCCGAATCAGAAGACAGACGAGAATCACAAACACTAACACCTTTCCACATCTTTTTGGACGACACCCGCGAGTCGACGGAGTCGACGGCTGACCGTGGGCAAACTCCCCCAGACTCCTTCCGACCTCCGGTATGTCTTCTCCCGGTTGCGGGGTGAGCGGGACAGTGACCTTCGTCTGGGAGTCGAGGGGGAACGGACAACCAGCCTCCTCAGGCGCAACATTAACACTTTGCACTGCACTAGATTTCACTGTACTATCTACGAAAGCTTTAAAAGACATTCCTAACTTCATAATGATTCAGCTAACACTTCGAACTTTTTATCCATCTTAGACTCAAGCAAGGCAATGGTGTGGTTCGGAAACATGGGCAACTTGAACAGGGGTAATCAAAGGAGAAGTAGGAGGTACTATTAATTGGAGAAATATTCTCTAATAAAGGAGAGGCAAGAGACGTTATTTGTCTCCGAAGGAACAGGAGTAGTTTCTAACTATTCTTACTACTGAGCCCTAAGAGCTGCCTTCCTCTTCCTAATCTTCTCCATTTTCTCAGCATGCGATCTAACCGCCTTCCATCCCTGTTCATCCAATTCTTTACATTCATCACATGTCACATCCATACCATTACAATTTTGTCCTCTGCATTTAGTGCACTTAGAGTGCGGATCGTGACATAACTTAGCTAATCTTGTTTTGCAGCCAGCGCTGCAAAACCTTACAGCAGATGAACTAGAATCTGACATAATTAGCAATAATGACGAAAAACTGAATAGAGATAAGCTAACTGGCAGAAAAAACCAAAAACTTGTACATCACCAAACAAAACCAAAATCCAAAATGGCGACGCAGGAGACTGCAGCGAAAATCTCACAGGTGTTTACCCCGTGAGCGCAGAAACGAAAATTGACGGTAAGAAGGACTAGCAGTACCCAGGGTTCCCGGATGTGGGCGGGTCTTGTATCAACCCCTATACTTAAGATAGCAACGACCGCTGGCGCCAACAATTTGAATTTCGACTGCCGTAGGTAAGAAGCTATAAGCTATGTAACTGTTCGGTAAGTCACTTATGTGAAACTATATTATATAGTACTTAGAGTCCTCTAAATTATTATTCATACGGAGTCACTGCTAAAAGCGACTTCTTTCTAACTTCTGGTAAAACTACTTTAGATTGATATTACCATACATACCACTTTGTCTATGATAGAAATTGTAATCGTACTGGGAGTGTTCCAAAAATGAAAATAAAAAAATTATGTTTCACAGATACAAAACCAAAATTATATAACTTTCAGAAACACTCCTAACCACACATGAAAAGCATAAAAATGTCACAACTGAATTACGATTTCAAGTGCAGACCAACGTGAGTCCCACCATAAATTAACATTTTTTCATTTTTATCCTAAAAGAAAGCATGTTATGAACTAATTAGGGGGAAGGGAGGAAGGAATGAAGACAAACACACTAGAGTATTTTAGTAAAAAAAACAAAAAATTACAGAGTTGGCATACAAAATACAAAGCTGCTTTACATGATAACTCTTTAATTTTTGTTTCTTTACTAAA